>NW_022436987.1:18303723-18410751 GCF_009761245.1 Sapajus apella | reverse complement strand
TACCAGTTATTTAATATGGTACTGGAAGTACTAGCTTGAGCAATCAGACAAGAAAGATAAAAGAAGACAAATTATCTTTATTTGCAGATAACCTGATCTTATATTCAGAAAATCCTTAGGACTCCCACAAGAAAACTATTAAAAATAATAAACAAATTCATTAAAGTTGCAGGATAAAAAATCAACATTCAAAAATCTGGAGCATTTCTATATGCCAACAGTGAACTATGTGAAAAAAAATTCAAAAAGTATTCCCATTTGCAATAACTACACATACAATTAAAAATCTAGGAATGTGAAAGACCTTTGTAATGAAAATTTTACAACACTGAGGAAAAAACTGAAATCAATAAAAAAATGAAAAAAGAAAACTACTTCATGTTCATAAGTTGGAAGAATCAATAATGTTAAAATGTTCATACTCTACTCTCTAGCTCCATGAATTAAATTTTTGTCTCTCACATGTGAATAAGAATATGTGGTGTATATATATATATATATATATATATATATATATATATATATATTACTTCTTAGGAATGTGTTTATCAAGCATTTTTCTAGCTTGTAATAAGGCATCTTGCTCAAAGCTTTTAGCCAAGAAGACAGACACCTAGTGACCCAGAAGTGTTTTAAACACAAATTCCTTCAGAATCAGTCCTCATTACACAAAGTTACAGAATTCCAGAATGTACGTGCATTGCTCTAAATGCACCATGTTTCTCATGAGTCTAATGAGTCACCACCTTTATTCAACTGGAAAATTCTTCATTCAAAGTCAAGACAGTGCTTAAAATGCTCCATGACAAACCCATTTCTGTACACCCCCTTTTGATCCAAACTGGTCCATGTGCCCATCAACAACATTTCTGTCATGCTATAAATAGCATTTGTCTATCTCTGCCACCTAGATCCCATGGCTCTGTTCCCCTCTGGACCGTGAATGACATTTTCTCTTGGTTCCACGTTTTTTACACCCTTCTTGACATGTGGTTCAAAACATAAGCTTTGAGTTCAAATTCTGTCAGCCATTCTGTGTCACTAGGAAAATCACTACATTTTTTAGACCTCAATGCTTTCTCACATCTCACATGAGAATAACAATAATAGTCTTTCTGTAACAGTTACATATCATCATCTAGATAGAATAACTAACCAGCACCTTGAGGATATTTAGTAAATTAAAGATGTTGATATTATCATCACCACATCATATGAATATATAGACAGCTAAGAAAAATATGGGAAAATGGCAGACAATTGTGACTGTGGCAGTTCAGAACCAGTTCATCGCCGTAGTTAAATTCAGATTCTGATGTCAGACTAGTTAATTTATTTCTTATTAACTGTGTGCTAGTTGATGCAGCATCCAATTTAAGCCTGTTTCCTCACCTTAGTCTGAGAGATAATGTTAATAGTTTCTACCTCTTTAATTTGCTATGCCAGTGAAATAAAATAAGGAACATGAAACTCTTAGGACAGGACCACAGTAACTACTCAAAAATATATTAGCTATAATGAAGATGACATTGCATCAGATTTTTAAAGATCTTTGTATAATTGTTGTTCTTCATTTTTTAAAAACTTTTATTTATTTTTATTGTATATATTTAAGGTATAAAACATGATGTTTGATATACATAGTGAAGTAATTACTACAGACAAGCAAATTAACATATCCATTATTTCACATAATTAACTCTGTGTGTGTGTGTGTGTGTGTGTGTGTGTGTGTGTGTAAGAGCATTTGAAACACACTCTTACAAAATGTTCAGGATGCAATACAATATTATTAACTTTAGTCATCGTGCTGTACATTATATCTCTAGCTTTACTCATCCTAACTGCAACTTTGTTTCATTTGGCTACCATCTCATTTCCCTTCACTATCTTCCGTTGTAACCAACATTATACTCTGTTTTTATGTATTAATTAAAATATGTTTCACAAATGAGTGAGATCAGGTGACATTTTTCTTATGTGTCTGAATTATTTAATTTAGCATGTGTTCTAGGTTCATTCATGTTTTCAAAAATAGGAAGATCTCCTTTATTAAAGCTGAATGATATTCCATTTCAGATATCTGCACTTCCATATTCATTGCAGTGGTATTATACACAATATCCATGATATGGAAATGACCTAAGTGTCCATCTGTGGGTGGGTGCATTTAAAAAATGTCTAATGTATTGATTTAGGCTTCATGCACTGTCAAAACATTTTTACAATTCTTTTCTCAATAGCATTTCCCCATTTTTTGTAATGTGGTCTTCTGAAAATTTTATTGGGAGTCTTTTTAAAGTTCTCTATTAGAGGTTATTTGATATTTATCTATTGGTTATTACTTTTTAATTATTTAATAGTATGAACTTGCACTCGGGTCAAATTAACCCATGAGGTATTCATGGCTAGCAAAGTACATTTTCTCATTCCTTTATTTGAAATCTTCAAATTGCAAAAATGAATTTCAAATGATGTTTCTGTTTGGAACTTATGTAATAATAACAACTGCCATGCTTAATTCTAGATATTTACTCAAAATCCAGAAGTCTTGACATGTTAATACAAATGGGTAAATCAGATATTTTGCCACTGGGGAAAGCAATCTCACCTGAAAGTTATTTTAGTTCAAGTTGTCTCCAAGTCCTTTTCTACAGCAATGTGTTGGGGCTGGGGATGTGGGAAGATGGTGTCTGTTCTTCATTAAAGACTTCTTTCAGCTATTTGTCAGATTTTAATAGTTATAACACACACACACACACACACACACAGAGAGAGAGAGAGAGAGAGAGAGAGAGAGAGAAAGAGAAAGAGAGAGAGAGAGAGGCATAAGAGTCCCTCATCCTTTGAGTTGGTTCCCCTTGGCATTTTTTACCACAAATTTTATGAAGGTCAAGTTCCCACTGTCATAATTATAACCCACTGCATTTTTAGAAAAATCTAGAGCAATGCATGCCTTATTTACAACAATATTATCATTGCTTTAAAAACTGGCTAACAATAAAGCAGATTTATGACATATTTCATTTTGCAATAAGCTTTTTAAACCACTGAGACTATATCAGCCACCTAAAAAAAAATGCTTCACAGATCTTTGCAGATATGAAAAGCAGCTCTATTTTTGAAGGTGATAGTAGTAATTAATAAATACACCCTACTGAGAACCAGCTCAGCCATAGAGACCCCCAACCAGGTGGTGCTGAAGGAACTGAGAAGCAGACACCTAGATAGAACAGCAAAATGGGTCTATCTATGAGGGGGTAGTGGGTGGTGGCTAGCAACATCCTTCCGAGCGGAGAGCCTCAGGGGATGACAGCATTCCAGGCTGAAGGCCTCAAGCAGACTCTGACCCATGCAGTTATTCTCTCTGAACAGGTGATTTATTACTAACAAACAGATGTTGGGTATTTTCTCATAACACAAAAATATACCGAGTAGGCAGCTGATGCCTGCTTACCAGTGATCACTGACAAATTAAAAAGTGTTCTCCATGAGGGAGCCACAGGGGCAGGGTCAGATGTCCTGCATTTAAAGAATTATTTTAACCAGTGTATGGTATTTATATATTGTGCTGCCACTTTAGAATGCCCCAAGTAGTTTTCCACTTGGTGGTGGCGGGGGGCAGCGGTGGCCAGGCTTTCCTTGCCGTCATTCCTCTTAGCAAACTGTATATTTTATCATACACTCAGCATTTCTCAGCAATCATACACTCAGCATTTCTCAACAACATCCCATTCTCATCTACAGTGAGTTTCAGTTATAATTACTCCTTTCATCTTTCTGTATGTAGGTCTTTAGAACTGATATAATCTGTGTCCTTTCAGAGGCATTGGAATCATTTATTTTTTGGGAACCACGGTCTTTCTTTCTGACATTTTAATTTATACTGACTAACAGTAATCAGCCAGTAATCAGACTGTTATTAATGTTTCCAGGTTTTCTTTCAGTCCAACTAGTAAAGTCACATAACAAATGGCAAGCTACTTTTTCATTTTCTTCCGATTACACAATGTCTGTTCATAATTCAGTTTGTTTTTTCCAAATATGTGTGGCAATTAACACAGCTCCAATGTTGTTTCAAGTGACTGCAGATTATTATAATGGTGTCATTTACAGAGAACATACTGGGTGCTAAATGGTGTTCTTACTACACTAACGCACTAACTGATTTAACCTTTAAAACAACCCCATGAAGTATGAATGTTAGCCTTGTTTCACAGCTGAGAAATTCAAAACACAGTAAGATTAAGTAACCTGCCCAAGATAACACTTTTATTAAAATAAGTGGTATCTCCAGAATTTGAACACAGGCAATGGTCTGACTGGTATGCTCTAGTTTTATTTGCTTATTTGGATATATTATAAATGACTATAGATGAAATTCATTCAAGGAAAATAGAAAGGAAATCTAGATAGCCTCAAGTGAGGTAAATTTGGGTGTGACATTGTGGAATTATGTACAGATAACCACTTTTCAAAGGCATACAAAGATATGTATTTAAAAACTTAGGATCCTCTTTTCTTTCAGAAATGGAAAAGCCCATCCTCAAATTTACATAGAATTTCAAAAGGCTCTGAATAGTCAAAACAATATTGAAAATGAATAAACAAAGTAGGAGGACTCACATTTGCCAGTTTCAAAACTTACAAAGCTCCAGTAATCAAAACAATGTGGTCCTGCTATGAGGGATAGACATATTGACCAATGGAACATAAATGAGAGTAGAAATAAACTCTCACATCTATGACCAATGGATTTTTGATAAGGGTTCCAAAATCATTTGATGATAAAAAATAATTACTAGAGCAATGATGATGAGAAAACTGTAAAAGAATAAAATCAGACTTCAACTTCACTCCATCTATAAGAATTAACTCAAAATTAATCAACAGACTAATCATCAGAGCTAAAGCTATAAAACTGGCAGAATAAAACTGAAGGGTAAATCTTCACAACATAAGATTTGGCAATGGATTCTTGGATTTGATAACAGAAGTACAATTAACAAAAGAATAAATAAAGTGAACTTGACACAATTTTTAAAAATTGTGGCCAAAAGAACATTATTAAAGATAATATAGAGAATTCCCATATACTCTTAATATTATTTTATTTAAGATAGCAGCATCACACATAATCATGGTACACTTGCCCAAACTAATACTTAACAATGGTTCAGCACTATTAAATAATATAACTTTATTCAGAATTGACCAGTTCTCTCATTAATGTTCTTTTTTTTTTTTTAAATCCCAGGATCCTGTCCAAAATACAATATTGCATTTTGTTATGGCTTTTTAGTCTTCTCCAGTCTGTGACATATACCAAGGCTTTCCCTTTTTTTTTTTTTCTTTTTGAGACAGAGTCTCCCTCTGTCACCCAGGCTGGAGCGCAATGATGTGAGCTCAGCTCACTGCAGCCTCTGCCTCTCGGGGTCAAGCAATTCTCCTGCCTCAACATCCCAAGTAGCTGGGACTACAGGCACATGCCACCATGCCTGGCTAATTATATTTTTTTTGTATTTTAGTAGAGACGGGGATTCACCATACTGCCCAGACTGGTCTCAAACCCCTGAGCTCAGGCAATCCACCTACCTCAGCCTCCCACAGTGCTAGGATTACAGGCATAAGCCACTGCGCCTGGACTGCCTTCGTTGTTTTTTTGGTAACTATAACAGTTTTGAAGAGTACTTGTCATACATTTTGAATAATGTCTCTTAATTTGGGTTTGCCTAATACTTTCTCAAGATTTGACTGGAGTTAAGGAACTTGGAGAACAACAAAATAAATATGTTTTTTCTTCACACAATGTAAGGGTGTACCTTATATCAAAATGGAGTATGACTAGAAGCATGGATTACTTGTTAAGGTGATTGACTACTGAAAGCTCTTTCAGCTTGGATCTGCATCCTTTTGACATGCTCCAATCTACAATGTAATTTGTGTTTTACTGAGTTTTACTTTACTTTTTGATATTGTAACTTAACTGCTTTACTCCACTGTATCAAAGCCCAAGAGCAGTGGTTCTTAAACATTGAGATTTACCACTGTCTTTGAAAATATTATGAAATGTATGAACACTCAACACAAAAGAAAAATGGCACTCATGCACATCCAAAATTTTACCCCCAAAAAGGGACAGGCGGTACTGGCCCCCTGAAACCTTTTTGTGGGTCCCTGGTAATAACCTATGTGAGCACCCGCTAGCACACTGTAGACTTCTTCTAAACTGCAATAACAACTGCAAACCCCTGCCCTAAACAGAGTCATCTGGATTCTTGTTGGATGGATTTCAAAAAGTAAATAAGGGTGGCTTGTCTGATAGCTGTACCGATAGAAGAGGTATGCAAGTAGCCACAGCTTTTCTTTACATCTATATGTTATTTGTATATTTAGACATATTTATATTTGTTGGCCTCAAACACAGTCACACAGTCATAAAAGAGAAAGAGGAAACTTTTGGGGGAATTTTGGTTAGATTTATATTCAGCAACAAATTGAGTTCCCTGGAGGAGGTAGTGAGTTAAACAGATGCTGTGGGGTCTGGCTTATCTCAGCTGCTGGGTTAATCATATCCTCAGAATGTGAGACACTGCAGTAACCATGCACCAAGGTCTCATCCTCTAGTTAAATGTTCCCACTTTGGGAAGGAATATAAATTTATTTCTCTAGCAAGACCATTTTATTTTGCCCCGAAGTTAACCATGATTACCATTTGCTAGAGCTGGATCCACTTACCATTTTAATAAGCGACTGTCAGTGTCTCTAAGAGTGACGGTGAGGATCTGTGGAATAGCATTTCTGAACTACTGTGAGCTCCTGAAATGAAAGGATTTATAAAAATGAAAAGTGATAATTTCACTACTATAAAGGTGCCTTTGGATATTTCTACATGTACAAGCAGGGGGATCATGCAGGCCGTATAGCTTTTCCATTTTCTCATCGAAAAGTCTTTTCTGAACTGGATACAAAGTACAGAATGACAGTCTGAAACCACACAGCATATCAGGATTACCAAATCAATACAACTTCCTCAGTCAGAAACATGAAGCAGAAAATTCATTTCATATGACGAACAGGGCGGATAGCGATGGATACCATGCATACTTGTGAAATATATTTTTATATGGACATACAAAGTTAATCAGAAGACTACACATTGATTAGGTATCGACCGGGTTGTTTGGTTTTGTAATTAAGAGTCTCATCTTTTATGCTGCAGAAAGCCTTTCTGAAATACTCGGCCTCTTTTCAAAAATGTTTTATTTGGATTGAAATTAATTGTATAAAATCAATTTCAATTACGAAAAAAGCAATATATTCTATATTAGTCCTAGAAAAATTAACAAAACATTTATAAGGTTTCCAGGTTTTGCTCGTAAATAGAAATAAGGGAGCTGCTATGGATTAAATTGTGTCCTCCCAAAATTCATATTCAGAACAGGGCCTTTAGGAGGTAATTAAGGATAAATGTGTTCATAATGTGAGGCCCTAATTAGATAGGGCTGATGCCCTAATAGGAAGAGGAAGATACACTAGAGCTCTTCCTCCCTCCACCATGTGAGAACACGGTAAGAAGGCAATTGTCTGCAAGCCAGGAGGAGAGCCTTCACCAGAAACCAAACCCTGCCAGAACCTCGATTTTTAACTTTCCAGCCTTCAGAACTGTGAGAAAGTTAATTTCTATTCCTTAAACCACCTAATCTTAAATTCTGATCTGTGGGATTTTGTTATCAAAGTCCTAGAATACTAAGACATTAGTAGTTATAATCATGGGAAAAGATAGAAGAGTGCAGACAAGTTGTCTGTATCCATGTGTGATGGATAATTTATGGGTCAACTAGACTGGATTAGGGGATGTATCAATACCTGGTAAAACATTATTTCTGGGTGTGTCTGTGAAGATCTCTCTAGAAGAGATTAGCATTTGTACTGGCAAATTCAGTAAAAAATTTTGCCTTCTCCAATGCAGGTAGACATCATCAAATCTGTTGAGGTCCTGTATAGAGCTAAAAGGTAGAGAAAGAGTGAATTTGACTTCTCTGGATGAGTTGAGACATTCATCTTCTCTTTCCCTGTGTCACCAGTGCTCTGGTTCTTGGACTTTCAGACACAGATGTGGGCTTACATCATCAGCCCTTTTAATTCTCAGACCTTTGGACTCGTACTGAATTATACTACTGGATTTATTGGTTCTCCAGCTTGCAGACAGCAGACTGTGGGACTTGTTAGCCTTCTTAACCATGTTAACCAATTATACCTATGTAACAATCCTGCAAAATCTGCACATGTTCCCCAGAACTTAAAGTATAATAATAAAAATAAATAAATAATCTAATTATTCTGCTAAAAATAAATATTTTCAAAATATATATTTTTATATATTGTATTTATATCCTTATATACACACACATGTTATTATAGGACATATGTATATATTTTATTGGTTATGTTTATTTGGAATACCCTGACCAATACACTGTGGCCCCTGAATCTCTCTTCATTCTTAAACAGAAGTGTTCAATATATACCTGAAAAAAACTTATAAGGCAGTGTTATGGTCTCAGTGTTTGTGTCCACTCCAAAATATGTTGATACTTAGGCCTAAATGCATTAATATTAAGAGGTAGAGCCCTTAGGAGATAACTAGGCCATGCTATGAATGAATTATTGTCTTATAAAGGGGGTTGAGGCAGCAAGTTTATCCCTTCTGTCTCTTCTATGACGTGAGAACACAACATTCTTCTCCTCTGGAGGATGCAGCATGAAGGGACCATCTTGGAAGCAGAGAGTACCCCTCCCCAGTTACTGGACTCCAAACCTGTCAGTGCCTGGATCTTGGACTTCCCAGTCTCCAGAACCATGAGAAACAACTATCAATTTTTAAATAGATTAGTCTGTAGTATTTCATTATGGCAGCACAAACAGACTAAAAAAACAGTTGAAATGCAAGCTCGATACAGGGATGCAAAAAGAAAAAAAAAAAAAACTAACAAAATGTGGAAAAAACAATGGAAATTTATTCCACGTGAACTTTAAATATAACTTGCATCTTTATGTTTATTTGATAAAGACAGAATCCTCATGGAGATGCTTGTTTGGTGGGCTCACACATTTGCTGGTAGTTATTTAACTGCCTACTACATATTATTTTTAAAACAATTTTATTTATTTATTTATTTGAATATCTTCAGGGGTAAAGGTGTTTTCTTGTTACATGGATGAATTGCATAGCTGTGGTGAAGTCTGAACTTTTAGCGTAGCCATCAGCCAAATAGTGTGTATTGTACTCATTAGGTAATTTTCATTCCTAAACTCCCTCTCAGTCTCCCTGCTTCTGAGTCTTCAATGTCCATTATACCACTTTGTGTGTCATTGGATACCCATAGCTTAGCTCCCACTTATAAGTGAGAACATGTGATATTTGGTTTTCCATTCCTAAGTTATTTCACTTAGGGTAATGGTCTCCAATTTCGTCCAAGTTACAAGACATTATTTCATTCTTTTCTATGGCTAACTAGTGTTCCACTGTAAACACAAGCACACGCACACATATGATATGTATATGTGTGCACCATATTTTGTTTATCCACTCATCAGTTGATGAACACTTACATTGATCTCATGTCTTCACAATTGTGTATTGTGCTGTGATAAACATACACATACAGGGACTTCTTTTGGGTTAGATATTCAGTAGTGATATTGCTGGATTGAATGATAGATTTACTTTTAGTTCTTTGAGAAATCTTCGTGCTGTTTTATAGTGATTATTCTGATTTATAATCCCACCAGTAATCTGTAGTGTCCCCTTTTCACCACATCTGCACCAACATCTATTGTTATATAGATGTATTGATAATGTTGTTTTTATAATGGCCATTCTAACTGGGGTAAGGTGTTATTTTATTGTGGTCTTCATTTGCATTTCCCTGATGATTAGTGATGGTGAACATCTTTTATAATGTTTCCTGGCTATTTGTATATATTCTTTTGAGATATGTTTATTCATGTCGTTTCCGTACTTTTTAATGGGATTATTTGCTTTTTTCTTTTTTTGCTTTCATGCTGATTTGAGTTCCCTATAGATTCTTGATATTAGTCCTTTATCAGAGGTATAGTTGCAAACATTTTCTCTCATTCTGTAAGTCTGTTTACTCTTTTGATGAGCACTTTTGCTGTGCAGAAATTTAGTTGAATTAGGTTCCATTTATTTATTTATTTATTTATTTATTTTTGTTACATTTGGTTTCAATTCCTATCAAAATACTAACATAATTTTTCACAGAATTAGAAAAATCAATCATAAAATTCATATATAACAAACAAAGATCTCCAATAGCCAAAGCAATCCTAAACAAAAAGAACAAATCTGGAAGCATCACATTACCTGACCTCAAATGATACTACAAGCCTATAGTAACCAAAACAGCATGGTGCTAGTGTGAAAGAAGACATAAATACCAATGGTACAGAATAGAAAATTCAGAAATAAATCCTAATACTTATAAACCAATTGATGTTCTACAAAGCAGCAAAACATACACTGGGGAATGGACAACAAAAGACTTTGAACTCTAATAGTCAAAGGTCAGTTGTGTACTTTACTGTAATAGTTTTTAAAAATGCTTTATTTTCTCCCATAACACCTCAAATGTTATTTATTGAAAGACTTCATAATTTAATACCTGACTATTAGATTCATGGTGATGAAAACTTTATATTCAAGGCAACTTAACTAATATGCTTTCAGAGACACTAGCTCTCTGCCCTGAAACCAAATAACAAAGAAATTAATTGTGGCACTTTCACTGTTATGAAAGAACCAATAGGTCTTCAAAGCATGAGTGTTAAACAGGGATTATTCAGATGGAGAAATTATAAATGACCAATAGATTCAATCAGAGGCACCAAGGCCATGATATTCAGTTATTCGTTAACTACATACATATTACAAATTAGTTGTTTATAAAAACACCACCAGCAGCAATAAATAAGCAAAAAACAAAAAAGCTCATAGAAATAGACATACTTATTTAAATGTAAATTCTGATACCTGCTAACCGTATGACTTGGGCTAATTAATCTCTCTTAGCTTCTGAGTTCTTTTTAACTTAAGAGTAAGGATATCATGCCTTGTTTGCTTAAAGGTTAGCTTTTTAATACAAAATTTCTTTTAGATACATACTTTGTACTTATTATTTTATTTTACAAACTACATTGATTGGCTATTTTAGTGTGAAATATAGGTTGAAGTCAATGGTGAGCTCATGGTTTCCTGAGGATTCCTAAAAAAATGAATGGCTGGATTGATCTATGAAAAAGTAATAAGAATTGTATTTTTTGACGAAAGATGGGAAAAGTGAAAAGTTCACTGGAGAGGTAGTGTTGCGTTAGGAGTGGAAGGAAGCGAGAAGGGGAAAGTCAAGAGAAAAATGTAAGGAGATAGAGAGATGACTGAGCAAGTGGCTAAAGAACAAGAACTAGGCAAAAAATTTGGGCAATGGTAACTTGCCAGCAAGAAGAACAGCCAATAAACTTTCAAGGGCAAAGTTGTATTATACGGTGTTACATTTTCCATTTGTTTGTGAACTATGCTGTTTCATGATTCAACAATATTTTCGGTAACTGTCTTATTTCTTTTGGATATGAAAAATCACTGAAAGAAAGTAAAAGCTTTTTTGAGGGGTTTATATAAATATAGATTAGATAATAAGGCAATGTAGAGAAGAGCGAACATGCATAAGTGGAAGTAAGACAATTTAACAAAAAGTTTCTTAGGAGAAAAGGAAGATTCTAGAAAATTTTTAGTGATATTGTTTAGAGAATACTGGATTTCCATTGCATATGACATAATTGGGGATCGAGATAACTTTTAATTGATTTTTTTAAAAACAAAACTGGAACTCTTGGGGGTACTCAAGCCAATAATATTTCTGTTAAAGATATGATATATATGAAAATTATTTGACACCCATGTTCTTTCAACTCTGTATTTGTTGTTCTAAAAAATGTGGTAATTTTCAAAGGGAGTATCATCATCCTTATCACTATCTTATTGTTTTAACAATAGCATTGTACATAACAGAGACACAAACTGTTAAAATGCTAGGGCCTTCAAAATGTGTCTATTTCGTCACTGATCTGGAAAGGGAGTGCCAAGTACAATTTACCACACAACTCACAAGGAAAAATTCTCCATTGCTCCAGGAGGTAGTCTCACCCTGAGGGTTACATGCACTAGTTTAGCTGTAACTCAGCACTTTCTAAAATCCGAAGCTTCAAGACACTTTTATTTGTGTAGCATTGTGAACACATATTTCAGTTAAAAATCATAATTTCAACTAGAAAGTTTGCTATATATTTGCCTATATCATGTGCATTTAGAATACTTATTCATGCATACATCATGATTATGAGTTATTGAATTAACATTTTCACTGATTACATTAATAGCCAAGCTTGAAAATGTAGTGCCGCTTTTTAACATTGCAGATGGAGGAATAGCAAACACATATTAATCAAGAAGAGCAGTTTTTGCAATTGGCAATATTCTAATCACTGCATTTGCCAAGACTTTAGTTGTAATTATTTAGTATCAGTTTTTAATTTATTTGCAACATTTTAATTGTAATTTTTTAGTATCAGTTTTGAAACTATTTGCCACATTTCAGTTATTGTTTAGTATCAGTTTTTAACTGATTATTCTGAAGCATGATCAATTCACATAGCATTTCTTTGTCACTAGGTTATTCCCTTCAAATGGTTTCAAACAGGCACAGCTGTTTCTTACTACCAGCCACAGCAAATCTATGTTGAAAGGTCTACTTTCAGCAGATATTAAAACCAGGAGCTTCAAAGCTGTTTAGCCTTATATCTTCAGAGAACACTACGTAGCTCTGGATTTCCAAAATTTTATAAGCTAGTTAATTAGTCTTCAGATGCAGATAGGATTTTTCTCCTACAAAAGAATAATTATAAAAATGTTTAGCTGTAAAGGGACGAATTTGGAGAATTGTTAGGGAAAATAAAACACGACTGAAAGCTTCTTCCACAAATCCAGTTTACTTTTTTCTCCTTAGTCTTCCATTGCCTATTTTATTGTATTTTAGTGGCAAGTACAACCCACTTTAACCACAAAAAAATTAAAAAGAAGATAATTTGTTAAAACAAACATAAGGTTTTAAAGTAAAACTTAAAGTAAAACTGCTGTCTTTACTACACACAAGGAAGATATTAAAAACCTGACATTTTCTGAATCAATAGTGATAATTTACAAGGTTTTTAATTCAAATAAAGTTATACTATGTGATATGATCTGGCTTCATTTCTGCACCCAAATCTTTTAATCCCCATGTGTTGGGGGAGGGACTTTGTTGGAGGTGACTTAATTATAGGGATAGTTCCCCTCTGCTGTTCCTATGACAGTGAATAAGTTCTCACAAGATCTGATGGTTTTGTGAGGGGTTTTTCCACCACTTTGCTCTGCAGTGCTCTCATTCTTCTCTTTCCTGCCACCTATGAACATGGATGTATTTGCTTCCCCTTCCACCATCATTGTTAAGTTTCCTGAGGTCTCTGCATCCCTGCAAAACTGTGAGTCAATTAAAGCTGTTTCCTTTATGCATTACCTAGTCTCAGATATTTCTTCATAGCAGTGTGAGAACAGACAAATACACTGTGATTGCTATGTCAGAATAGCTAACTACACATAAATTGCTGTGGTATGAGTGTGCTTATTTAAAATTTTATGTATACATCTTAATTACTCTCTCTAAATTTTGAGTAATATTCCCAGCAAATCAATAGTATTTAAAAGTACCTTTTCCCTCATCCTAATGACAGCTGGCTCCAGTCCTCTTAAATTTTGCTAATCTGATTATTAAAAAGCATACATAATTAAAGCGTTTTGTTTTGTATTTGTTTTCATTTTTTGAGACATGGTCTCACTCTGTCACCCAGGCTGGAATGCAGTGTCACAATCATGGCTCACTTTAGCCTCTACCTCCCAGGCTCAAGTGATCCTTTCAACTCAGCTTCCCATGTAGCTGGGAATACAGACACATACCAATATGCCTAGCTAATTTTTGTAATTTTTTAGAGATGGGGTTTCACTGTTTCCCAGGCTGGTCTCAAATTTCATATTTCTGAAATAATCAGTGAGGGTAAGCAAATTTCATATAACTATTGGCTATTTGTATTAATTTTTCATTTCAATCATCTATTTATATTTATGTGTATTTATTACTTCACCAGAATTTTAATTGAAATGTAAATGTTTCTTATGTCTCTGCTTTGTCCCAGTAGAGTCAAAATATAATATAAATAAATAAAAAGAACAAAGCTAGAGGCATCACATTACCCGACTTCAAATTATACTAGAAGGCTACAGAAACCAAAACAGCATGGTACTAATATAAAAATAGACACATAGAACAATGGTACAGAATAGTGAACACAGAAATAAAGCCATATATTTACAATCAACTGATCTTTGACACAGTCAATGAAAATATATGCTTGGGAAAGGAAACCCTATTCAATAAATGGTGCAAGGAGAACTGGCTAGCTATATGCAGAATAAAGCTGTACCCCTATATCTCACCATATACAAAAATTAGCTCAAAATTAATTAAAAATGTAAATGTAAGACCAATATAAAATTTAATTTTCTTTTGTTTCAAGGAAGGATTATAGGCTATGAGATAAAATATAAAATAATTATCACACCATGCAGTGAAATATATTGTAGAGATTAAGGCTCTAACATCAAGATGTTCTTATTGTTTTTAGTTGTATAAGTAATGGTGCAATGAATATAAAATCAAATTTCTGCTTGTGTTGCTTTGTTTCACTTTCATGGACAAGGCCAATACATAGTATTATGAAGTAGTCAAGACAACAAAATGTTGTGCTTGAGAATCTTAATGAGATGCAGCCATTTTGGTGGCTTGTATAACATAACTTAAAAAATTATAGCTTCACTCTAAATATGCCCTAATTTTTTTCAAGAACATTGGATTGTTGAGAGTTGTCAATTCAAAAAGAAGCTGTTTAACATGTATTAGGATGCAAGTAAACACATGGAAAACAACTGGCAAGAAAAGACTTCTAAAATATGTATATATGGCTATAGATTATTTTAAAATTACATGATTAAAACAATGTCATGAAATATTTAGAAGGTACAGCATATTGTTTAAGGTATTTTTTCCTGCATATAATCTTTTTATAATTATTATCATAATTTTTCTTCTATAATGAACTAAGAAAATCAGCCTTTTAAATCTCAATCCCCATCAACTACTAGTGTATACCACATTACAAAGTTGTGGTTATTAGGAAGACAATATAATTATAATCACAAGAAAGATTTCTTTTTCTTGCTGAATTTCATAGAGTTTCATCAGTTCATGCAAAATTCCATGCCACTGATAATAAGTTATATGTTACTCTAAGACCAACACTGGTAAATATTTTCTATAGTTTTAAAAGTTCCAAAATTATAACAGTTTTCTAAGTTTTCATTCACCATTTCCAAATGTTCATCCTGCATAACTGAAAACTGTCCTTTTTTATCGGAAAGGGATTAACTTATTCCCCAAGTTTCCATCATGACAAGACACCCTCTCGTCCTATGTGCCATTGCTCAAGTATACAATTAAATCTCAGCTCAGCCATGGCTGGAGCTGCTTCAGCCATGCTGGGACACAGGGCAACATGTCCCAAGGTTGAACTGGAGAGGGGTCCTGGGCCTGGCCAATGAAATCATTTCTCCCTCCTAGGCCTCTAGGCCTTTGATAGGAAATGCTGCCATGAAGGTGTCTGACATGCCCTGGAGACATTTTTCCCATCATCTTGGTTATTTGGCTCCTTGTTACTCAGGCAGATTTCTGCAGCAAGCTTAAATATCTCCCCTCAAAGTGTGTTTTTTTTTTTTTTTCTATCATATTGTCAGCCTGTAAATTTTGCAAACTTTTATCTCTGCTTCCTCTTGAACACTTTGCCACTTAGAAAATTCTTCATTCAGATACCCCAACTCATCTGTCTCAAGTTCAAAGTTTCACAGATCTCTAGGGCAGAGGTAAAATGCTGTCAGTCTCTTTGTGAAAGTTTAGCAAGAATGACCCTTGCTTCAGTTCCCAATATGTTCCTTATCTCCATCTGAGGCCACCTCAACCTGGACTTCACTGTCCATATTACCAGCAGCATTTTGGTCACAACCATGCAACAATTCTCTAAGAAGTTCTAAACTTTCTCACACATTCTGATCTTCTTCTGAATCCTCCAAACTGTTTCAACATTTACCTGTTACTCAGTTTCAGGTGTCTTTACAACAGCACCCCACTACCCTGTACACATTTACTGTATTAGTTTGCTCTCATGCTGCTATGAAGAAATACCCAAGACCGGATAGTTTACATAGGAAAGAGGTTTAATTGACTCACATTTCCTCATGGCTGGGAAGGCCTCAGGAAACTTACCATCATGGCAGAACAGGAAGCAAACACGACCTTCTCCAGGTAGGGCAGGTAGCAGGAAGGAGAAATACCAAGCAATAAGGGGGAAAGCCCCTTATAAAACCATCAGATCTCATGAGAACTCACTCACTATCATGAGGGGACTGCTCCTATCATCTAATTACCTCCCATGAGGTCCCTCCCTCAATACATGGGGATTACAATTTTGTTTACCATTCAAGATGAGATTTGGGTGGGGACACAGAGCCAGACCTTATCACATGCTATAGTCAACATTGGGAAGAATCCGTCAGTAGGCAATTGAGGAACCACAAACAAGATTCCAGTCTTCAGAAAAATAAATGCGAAATGCAACCAGGTACTAGCACTAGCTAGCAGGTGTTAAGTCTCAGGAGTCTCATTATTAAAACTATAATATTGGTGACTAGCCAAATAACATTTTAGACATTCTTATAGACCAAAATATGTACAAATTTTTATGCCTGAGTTTAAATTCACATTAAATAATTTATTAGCTAAATTACATTAGACCAGTTACAAACTCCTATATGCCTATTTTCTTTTTTGCTAAATTGGGTATTGTAATGATGAATTGGTTGTGATGATTACATTAGATATATGAAGATGTAAAATGTTTAGCGGACTATGTGACACAGATGCTCAACAAATGTTAAATATTATTATTTTTTGCCATTGTTGCTGTTATCATAATCTATTTTGGTTAAAATAATGTGGGGGTGGGAGTTGTATTTAACATGTGAACAGCCCTAAGAGTGAAAGGCATTGATTGGTAAATAGAAAGTGATGGAGATTGAAGGAATAGCCAAGAGTCAAAAACCTATCTCCAGGCAACGAAGTACAGAACATTAAATAGAGTGATTGAAAAAATGATAGATTTCATAAGCCCATTTATAAAGTAAATTCTATGCATTATAAATTATCCTAAGAGATTCAAAAATTTTTATGTCTTCATACGTCTTTTGGGCATTGCCATTTGTGTTTTTAGTTTATGTATTTCACAGTAAAATTTGTCTCAGAGAGATTGTGTAGCTTATTATAAATGAACAATATATGCTTGCATACAGAGAGATCTCATTACATCTGTGAGCTACAGTGCCAGTGTAGTCAATCAAGAGAATCAGCTGATTGGATAACCAAGGGACCCAGTGGAACATTACAGAATAGAGTATACTGACTTAGCATAGAGGTTTAGGAGCTCAGCTTCCAGAAAATCCACTTCAGTCCCAAACCTGCCTCTAGCATTAATTTTCCCTGTGACCTTAAGAAATTTATAAAACTCTGAACCTCAGGTTTTTTTTTTCTTTTTTAATCTGTACAACGAATCTAAAAACAGTGCCTCACAGAGATACTGTGCGGATTAGAAGAGTTCATGTGTACAAAGTGCTAGAGAGTGTCCGAAATGTAGTAGTTTTCTTGATTATAAGATTTACTGCTGATTTTCAATTTTGCAGACAAGTATATATTTTCCAAAAATGTTTTTAGAGGCAACATATGACTCCTAACTTTTGATTTTTCCAACTAAGAACATTTAAAAGTAATTAACGCCCATCTCCTGTCACCACTATTTCAGAGGACAAAGGATATTGTAACACAAAGAACTTAAGAAAAGTGATTCTCCCAAAATAAATGATCATCCATTAAATTGCCCAAAGTAGTTTAATGGAAAACTCAGGGGTACACTGTTTTTACTTCCCCTTTCTCATTTATTTAAATCAGACATATGAAATCTTTGTCATAAACCAGTTTTTAGGCACAGCCCAATTAATACTTTGACCATACAAATGATAATAAAACTTCCACTGCAAAGTTCCATATATGGATCCCCATGTCAACTTTCTCTGCATCTCTGAGAAGGACTAAGGAAAGAAGGAAAGCCTTTAGCATGAAAACTTCAAGGTTTCCAGTTATGAGGTAAGGAGGTTGAGACCCAGAATATGTTAGGATGAATTTTTAAATGTCCATAGAACATGGAAATTTGTAAATGTCCACAGAAGTGAACATTCCATAAAAGTAGAATTTTGGATGTCACTATTCTCAAAAGCATGAGACCATATAACTGCGAATAGCTAGAAGCTAGTATTTGAGAAGTCAAATTCCTAAGAAGTATTAGATTGTTTTCTGTAGATACCAGATAAGGGACTATTTGGATGGGCGACATAGAACAAATTGAATGGGTGAAAAATACAAATATATTTTGGACAGGAACTGAGTAAGGGAATGATTTTGAAAAGCTGTGGTGCTTAACTTTAAAAAGGAAAAAGGGACTTCACAAAACATACTGAAGTTCCTCTTCCAGTACAACTTATCACTAACTTGGGAATATTCTGAATTTGCCTTTGAATCACTTTTGTTTAGACAACTGGAAAGCAACTGTTCCAAAAACCAAATGATACCACAGAGAATATTGTCTAGTGAAAGGAAATTAAAAGCTGAACTGTTTAAATGACAAAGAAATCAACTCAGTGAATTGACACTTTGCAAATCACATTTTTCCTTTCCAAATGTTGCTAAAAACTTGCCTACCAATGTATTGTAAAACAACTATTGACTTACCCTTATTGCAAAGAGAAACAAAGGCATAAGAGGATGTTTGCCAACCTTAGTAGTCAGTCCTCACTGTATCCATGGCTTCTGCATCCATGGATTCAACCAACTGCCCATCAAAAAAATTTTTTTATTGTATTTGTACTGAATATGTACCAACTTTTATCATGATTCCCTGAACAATACAGCATAACAACTATTTATATAGAATTTACATTGTGTTGTACTGGCCCGAGCATAGAAAGTCAACACCAAGACAATAGTATGCCAAACTGCAGGGTCTTTATTGCCGGCAGCCACGGAGGACTCACGTCTCTCCAACCTATGGCCCCGAAAGGAGGATGTCAAGACCTTTTATACCCGTAAAACCACCTTGGGAGTGAGGGTGAGGGGCAGGGGCGGGGGTGAGGGGTTTCAGACATTCTGAGGGCTAGTGGATTCTGTAAATTCCCTCCTGGGCGGAGATGAGGATGAGGGGCTCCGGACATTCCAGGGGACTTTTGACATTCTGATTGTTACTTAAGCAGCTCACAAAAGTCAAGATAAGCATTTGATTACACATTGTCTGGGTAAGGTGGAAATTACAAATCATAGGGGCCAAGATGGCATGGGTTTGGACAGCTTGCCTGTTACATTTAGGTTACAGAAAGCCGAGGGATGGTTGAGGTATGCAGGTTTATGGGGCTTTTACCATGTGACAATTGTATTAGAAATTATAAGTAATCTAAAGATGATTTAAACTATGTAAGATGGTGTGTATAGGTTATTTATTCCTTCAGAAACATTTATTGATTATCTATTTTCTATAGGGTACTATCATGGCAATAAAAGCTGAGGATTCACATCAATTAAAAAAAATAGTGTCAGCTTTCAAGAACAAACACAGTATAAACTACTTATCAGAACACATGTAAAAAGGATTTTCATCAGGATCAATGTAAAACTGCACGATGATTGCTTCATCTTGCCAGCTGCTTAGATAGAGTCAGTTTATCAAGACAGGTGGGTGGTAACAAAGAAAGAGTTTAATACATGTTGAGATGGCTGAACAGGAGTCTGAAGTATTGTTTTCACTCAAATTAACATCTCTGAAAATTCAGAGGCTTGGGTTTTTCAAGGATAGTTTGGTGGACAGAAGACTAGGGAAGAGGTACTGCTGATTTATTGAGGATACTATTATAGGGGTGTGAAAAATGATCCTTTTGCAGAGTCCATTTGTGGATGAGGACCACAGGACCTGTTGAGTCTTGAGTATCATGTCCAGGTGAAGTCATCCAGCTGTCAATAATGCAAAAGTATGAATAGATGCCTCAAAAGGCAAATTTTAGGGTCTACAGTAGTCATGTTTTTTTCAAGAGTAATTAGGAAAGTTACAAATATTGTGACCTCTGGAACAATGGCTGGTAATCACATAACTATTCCTACATCTAAAGAGAATTTGGACCTGTCTTGTAATTTTAACCTTGTAGCCTTTTATTAGTTTTATAAAGATGTTCTTTATAATTCTGAGAAGTGATATGATCACTTAAACTATAAACCAAATTTCTCTCAAAGTTAGCTTGGCCTATGCCCAGGAATGACCAAGGGCAGTTAGGATGTTGAAGGCAAGGCAGAGTTTGTTAGATCTCTTCACTGTCATAATTTTCTCACTTTTATAATTTTTGCAACAGCAGTTTCAGTTGCATAGTACAGAGAAGATGAGCAAACAGAATCAGAATGGGTAGGTGATAAGAAAAAAGTCTTCTAGAAGAGGAGGGCTGAACAAGTTATAATATGAGAGAGGGGAAACTCTACCCATGCTACAGATAGAAGTCACAGCAAGTACAAATGTACTGAGGGAAGAAAGCATGGTGCTTTTCAAAAATTGCAACTTTTAAAATGTTGATTGAGAAAAGGACATGTGTGGGGAAGGTGTGAGGGAGAGAAAGAGTTGATAAGAATGTAGGTGCTGAATTATAAAGGTGAAAAGAACTTGAATTCTATTCTGAAGATCATGGCTATCTGTCTACCATTTCCATTGGCCCTATATAAGCATCAATCTGTGAAGGTTAAATTTATACTTGGAAGAAAATATGAGAAATTTGGTTGTTTGAGAGAATTGCATAAGGTTTACAAAAAAGAGTTGTTAATTTAGAAAAGGCCTCAGAAATGCAGCATGGGGTCAGGCTGCTAGGAACAAAAGTGCACAATAAGTTATTTACATTGTCCAGAACAGATGCAAAAATCCTAATGTATTTTAATATACAATATTGTTAAGTATACCACTGTCTGTTGCTTCAATAACCCTTAGCAGATTTTATTAATATATAGTGCTACATAGGGTCAGCACTTTGGGGTGAAGGTAGTTATGGGAAAAGTGACTGTGTTTGCTTTGAGTTAACCTGGGGCTGAGAAAAGAGAATAGCTTCAGTAAAGAGAGGGACGATAGAATGAGAGTGACTGAGAAAACAAGCCCTTAAGATCCCCAGAAATATTAATAGGACAGGGTTGTTAGGATTCAAATTCAAGCTTCTGGAACATTTTTTGTTTGTTTGTTTTGTATTTCCAATCAGCAAGAGAAAGCAAGTAAAGGAACGTGAGCAAGACGAGGCTTCAGAGAGATGAGTTTGGCACTTAGTTGTAGGAGGGATTGAAAGGGAAGAGGAATGAGAAGCAATTATAGAAATCACAAGAGAAAAGACTTGACAGTTTGTTTTAGGGAAAAATTAATGGACAGAGAGAAGAAAGAAACATAGGAAGATAAGTAAAATATTAAAAAGGTAGAATAACCAGGACTTGACAAATATGGCTACAAAAGGCACAAGTGAAAATGAAGTCAGATATGACTTTGGAATAGTACTGTCAGTTCAGATCAAGAAGTTAGGAAACCGGTTTTGGTGTGGTGAGGAGGTGATGATGAGGGGATGATGGGTCCAATTTCAAATGAACTGACTATTAAATGTTGGTTGGAAAGCTAGAAAATCAACACACATGCCAAGAAAAATCAAACTTCGGATGGGTTGAGGTGAACCGATTCCTTTAAAAAAGAAAGTTGACACTGTTGGAAGGGTAAGCCATGTGTCTGAGGAAGGTAGATGCCAGTGGGGAAGAATGAATGAGGTATAAATGAGGAAAGGTAACTAAAGCCAACAGCTCATGTTACGCGGTGCTGAGAGACAAGGTCTGATTTCATGGAAATACATTGCTCCTACAGGAACATGTCTGACAGAAGACAGAAAAGAGCAATTCAGATTTCATGACTTGTAAGGCTTGGCACCACTGGGCATTACTAACAATAGATAATCATTATATGATGGCTGACTTGGAGCTGGGAATTAAGGAGAAAGGAAAAGTAAAAGAGAAAAAAACAAGAAAAAGAAGAGAAGAAAATAAGAGCGCTAGATAAAATTCCTTCCTCTAGGCATGCAAAAGAGAAGAAAAGCTTCCCTGATGCTCGTATGATAGAAAAGGAGCAAGGCTCATTATCTCCGCATTTTGAAACCTGCTCCCAGCTTCCCTGGGCTGCTTGTGTAGCAGTACTAAACTTGCTTGGGAGGCAAACATGTCAGATAGTTTTTAAATCTTTTTAAAAAGTATCACCCAAGGGCCTCCACTTCAGAGAGGAAGATTAACAATGCCCTGAATGTGCCTCCTCAGTAGGATTCGGCTCTAGCACAACTCAGACTTCTCCAGGTCCCAGCTAACCTTTTTCCCCTTCAGTCCACACAATGCAAAACCAATGGTCAATGAAACAAAAGTAAGAATCTCAAGAGTGAACAGGGAATAAGCCAACTGTGGAATCTTTGTTCTACATCCATCTCTACTTTCTGCCTGCAGCATCCCTGGAGTTAGAATTTTTAACTGTACTTTGAGATCATTAACTGAAAAATTCCTGTTGTGAGGTCAGTGATAATAAATCTCTCTGCTCAAGACAATAAAAATTACTCTGGGTCATTAAAAATATTTACATATAATATTTGCAAAGTGATTATGTAATAGGTGATGTTATCCTCATTAAAATATATATAGCTTGGAGACTAAATTCAGTTTGAACCTGGATCTACCTGACTCTGCAATCCTTTTTTTCCCATTCTCCTGCACTACTTTTGAGCAGGAAATCACCTGTCATGTAGAATGAAGGTGTTGAAATTGGAAAACACTCTATTAAGTTTGTGATTACATTATTTTTCTAAAAGATCATGTTTCTAAGGTGTCTATTATATGCCTAATATCATTGTTTTAAAGTTTTTATGTTCTGCAAGAAGACTTAGGTGGCCAATAGCTATGCAGTTTAAAAAGAGAGGTGATGATTAATTTTTCCTTTGAGGTTACTAGAGATTAAAGGAAGATAATTCTCACCTTTTTATGGTCTCTATGGCTTTTATTCACTATGTCATTTCCTTCTATAAACTAAAAGTATAATTCTAAGTCTCTCAGCCAACTGAAAGGGAACCCCAATTAGCCAAGGGGATTCCAAAAACTTGGGGAAAAAAAAAAAAAGAAAACAAAAAACAAAAAACAGTTCAGGCCATTAAGGGAAATGTGAGGTCCAGACATGTCTCATTATACTCTCCATCCTTTGGGGTTTAAGCAAAGCTGACCAGTGTTACCAAATTACCAGGCATTCAGTCTAGGTCCTACTACTTGCTGCACAGAAAGCCAATCATGGAGAAATTAGTATTGCCAAGGAAGAAGGCTTTCATTGGGTACTCTAGCCAAGGAGATGGGAGATCAGTCTTGAATCCATCTCCCTGACTGACTGAAATTAGGGGTATATGGTAGGGAAGAAATGTAATCACTTTGTGGGAAGACGAGAATTAAAGAAAGATGAGGAGGAGGATTTGGTTAACAGAAAACAGGTTGTCAATTATGCAATCATGACAGGTGAGGGGTTTGAAGTGTTAGTGTCCAAATGCAGTAATCTGGTAAGTCCTAGCTCCTTGCTGCTATCTGAGAGGCCTGATGGTTTGTTTCCTGAGAAAGGAATTCAGATAAGACAAATAAAACTTTCTCAAGTTTTAAGAGTAGGAGGATCAGTATCTAGTTTATTTTAAAAAACATAAACATCAATTCTATGGAACAATTAGCTTGGTTTCACCAATATTAACATTAAAACAGAGATCGTAATGTTTGCTTTGTAGCAATAAGATACAAATTCGAACCTGACTTTAGTATAACATGCATAACAGATAACAGCCCCTGAGGAAAGTCAAAGCATATTACCCCCAAATATATTTCTTTGGCATATTTTGAAATGGTCCTGCAAAGCTGTCTCTTCTAGAGAAAATGTAAAATCTGTAGAAAATTCCCTTCCGTTTCCAGGTCTTTTCTTGATTCAGGAGAGATATAAAAAAGAGTATGGCACCTCTTAAGTCTGATAGGAGAAATTTACCATCTATACTCTCTGAAGCTTGCTACCTGGAGGTTTTATTTACATAACAAAAACTTTGGCTCCATAAATCCCTGGATGCCTTAACCCCTAGCATTTCATTCTTTTGGCTTCAATTTTAGTCAAAGGGTAACTCTTTTAACCAATTGCCAATTAGAAAATTTTTGAAATCACATGTGACTTGAAAGCTCCCAGCTGGAGATGTCCCAACCGTTTGGACCAAACCAATGTGTACCTCACATGTATTGATACCTCACATGTATTAATATAAATTGGCAACACTAGTTTATTGCTAGAATCACATTACTCTATAAATGTATAAAACCAAGCTGCAACCCAACACCTTGGGCACATGTCCTCAGGTCTTCTTAAGACTGCCCTGGGCCATGGGAACTCACATTTGGCTCAGAATATATTTTTTAAAAATATTTTACAGATTTTGGAGTAAGTAAGGCATTCATCAACACCTTACTACCTACTTACCATGTCCAAAGATGATGGTAGGAACAGATTAGAAATACATATGGAGATATAGATAGATAGATAGATAAAGATAGAGATCGCTGTACACATAGACAGATACATAGATAGATGGATCATTGTACCAAAGCATTGCAGTTGAAGGAAATCAAATATTTTACTCCAAAATAGATTTATTTGACATATTTTGAAATGGTTGCTACAGGGCCAGCAGACTGAGGTGGGAAAAGTTTGTATCTATAGAGAATTTCCATTAAGGCTTCCAGGAATTCCCTTTCTGGGACTTTCCTGTACCTAAGGAAGATTAACTTAGAGTCCAACACCTTTAAAAATCTGAAAAGAAACGTTTATTATCTATTCTACCTGAGGAAGTCTAACTATGAGGCTTCACCTAAATCACAAGGCCAGTTTTGATAGCCAGGCCTTTTACTCTTTCCCTTCCTATAACCTGTTATGCTACTAAAACCCCATTTATCACCATAATCTGTTTTTGGCCATGCTCTACACCTTTAACCTCGAGATGGTACATAAGCATCTGTATCTTATTAGGGGGTGGGTCTTCTGAAGACTCCCAGATTCCCAGGTATGCACACTAAATTAAGTATGCCTTTTCTCCTGTTAATCAATCTATCTAACGGTGATTTTTCAGTTGAACTCTACAGGTAAAGAACCTTTGCCCCCACACAATAATGGCCACCAATAAATCATTCCTCCAACTATGCATTCCATAGCATAGTCCTCACCCTCACTTGTCTTGGGCTTCCTCATATAAATTGCTTTGGCCAATGAGACTTCAGCAAACAGGACATAAGCACAGGCACTTGCACTTTAGGGTTTGTCTTCTTGGAATGCTATCAACATGACAAAGCACGACAAGGACTGCCTTGTTGGAGATAAATGGCCCAGGAGATTAGTGGTGAGTAGTTAGACTAGTACAGCCACATGTGACCCAAGAACATTGCCTAGCAGAGCAACAAAATTTCGTGTAAATTACATAGCTGTTATTTTAAGCCATGAAGTTTTGAGGTGACGTTTTAGGCACTAACAGTTTATTGCTACAATCACATTATTTACCTATAATGTATGGTTTTTGTTTTTTCACTCAATTTGTGAACTGTTATCATGGAGAGATAAATAACATTCACTACGATAAGAATGATTAGCTTCATTGTTAACAATCTTTAGTTGTCAGCATATATGCAATGTTTCATAGAATATAAAATGTATTACTATTTTATTTCTTTGCGTTACACATTATACTAATATGTAGCTTTAGTTAAAATGCAGATCATCCAAATGCAAGCAGTAACATTTCCAATGTTCCCTTACTTGGAAAAAATTGATTCAGCACCATTCAACAGTGTTTTCTTGGAGTTTTCTTATCTTCACAACATTTTAAGTCTATCTTAGAAGAAATCAAAGCCAGTACTGAGATTATAACAACAGGATTTGTTTGTAAAATATTCTAAAGCTGCATTTGCAAAAATTAGAACAGTTAGGAAATTACGATGGTGAAAAAGATCTGACCTAACCAGATAACCTTGTTCACTTCTTGGCATAGTCTGAGCTAACCATAGTTGTTATCTAGTTTATAGTCTAACTTTACAACAGAAGAAACGATGACAGCTCTTTCTGAAAACAAACCCCCTTTTGTGGAGGGGGGACCACACTGCCTTTATGCAACTAAAAAATTAGCACAAGATTAGAAATTCTGGTTTAGGAATCATGTAGCCAGACTCCACAAGATTCGTATCCTGCTCAATTGCTTCTAGAGATGACATCACTGTAGTAAAACCTAACATTAGTATTTGAAATATTTCTCAGATTCTGCATTCTGATGGAACCACTGGGACTATCCAGAGTTTTGCAATCCCACCTAGGAACAAAATATAGCAAGAAGAATCTACTTCAATCCCTCATTATTTCATCTCTGACCTGACCAATTAGTATTCCCCACTCTCTAGCCCTTTACCAGCCAAATTACCTCTAAATAACCACTGTCTCTGAATAATGAGAGAGACTAATTTGGGATACAATTCCGCCTACAGTGTTGCTGGCTCTGTGTGTCTTAAACTTTTTCTCTATTGCTATTCCTTTGTTTTGATAAATCAGCTTTATCTGGGCCTTGGGCAAAAAGCACCTGCTGAGTGGTTACAAATTCACATTTAGTAGATTCTACTGGAAATGTCACAAAGATTATATGAATAATATACTATATGTTTAAAAACAGCACAAATTAATATTCAATAATTGGTGACATGTTTTATATGTTTTAGCAAAAAATTCAGTATCTGCTATGCCTATAAATTACATGAATTCACAGGAAAACTAAGAATATAATCTATTTCCAACTCATAACTCTTTAATTGATGGTATTCAAAAATTTTTAATCATTTTTATTTCCCTCCCTTTAGTCCTGTCTTTGTTGAGTTTTTATACTTTTGAGAGTGTTGGAAGGCTTGGCAAGGAGAAGAGACAAAGATCATGTTACTTCCTTTCACTATCTTCTCTACAAGTGTCCCAATATTTTTTAGGAAGAAAAATCAACTGAGGGTCTGTGATACGTTTAGGGGCTTATTTAGGAATTGAGTTAATCACATTATCCCTTTCACACATTATCAATTTATAGCGAGTGTCAGCATTTTTTAATATGAATCTTGATTTATCCAAATCCCTAGATAATATGGCAACCTACTTGATATATGTTAGACCTATTGGTCTTAAATTTCTTAGATTTCTTTCTACTCAATGCTAGGTGAAGTAAAATGTCATCGATGTTGATCCCAGAATGTGCCAATATTTTTCTTCTTGCCCTCTTGTGTTAGTGTTTCTAGATGAAGTATGAACATTTGGCTCTTATTGAAGCAGGATATTTTCCTGACCTTTTCACAGGTGGGAAGTGGAGTGCATAGGTGCTGTCAGGGGCAAACTCCACTCACTTGACCTGCTGTGCTCCACCCCTTGCAGGAGAGGGAGCTCACAGGTGAGTGGGTGCAGGAGCTGGTACAAGCCCTTTTGGGTGCCGGCAGGGACAAACTCGGTACTGACCCCACAACAGTCTCTACAGGAGGGTTCCCACAAGCCCTGAAGCCCAAAAGCAAGTGTTACAGTGTCCTTTTAGCTTTGCCATAACAGTTTTTTTGCATCCATACTCGTGGCACCCGAGTTCTTGTCTGGTATCCAGTGGGAATGAGGCCACACAAATGAACTGATGGTAAATCCCGGGATTTTATTGCCAATAAAACTGGCTCTCATTGGGAAGCAGAGCTGAAAAAGGGAGAAGGTAATCTTCCCCTCACATCTAGCCACCTCTGGCCAGGCTCCTTCCGAAGCTACTTTGTCAAGCTGTCCCTCTGAAGTCAAGCTGCTTCTCTCTGAATCCAACCTTAGTCTCAGATGTCCAGCTGCTTCTCCTCTCTCTGCCATTCGAGCCTGGGGTTTTTATGGGCATAGAATAGGGGTCAGGCAGGGCCATGGGTGGTGTTGGAAAAGGCAACGTTTGAAGGGGTAAACTGGGATGTATGTTTTCACTTTAGGCCATGGTATCAACTTTTCAGTTTGAGGGTGAAGCCCTCACCAGGGATCTACCCTCTTCTACCCAGAATTTCCCTGATTCCTGGCCCTATCACTATCTTAAACAATAGTGCTATTATTGTATTAATTTATGTATACAATAGACAGTGAGTGGCTAGTGTGTCTACTCTGGTGGGCACTAATAAGTTAAAGGTAAAAATAAGATATAACTCATACATATAAGAATCTTATATTCAAGCAGAGCTTACCATTTTAATCTACCTTAATTATACTACAATGAATTGCACAAAACTGTTTGAACATTGAAATCCAAAGATTTACAGAGGATGATTTCAAAAGTCATTTCACCTAAAAAAGTCTAAGACGAGTAAGAAAAAAAAAAAAAAAACTATCATCATTTTTATTCAAAAAACAAAGCATGTTTTTTAACAGAACAATAAAGAAAATGTGAAAACCAAAGCCTGAGAGAGCCTAGAGTGTCAGCTCTGTGAGGTTAGGAAACACAATCGTTTTCTGTTCAAATGTACATGCAGCACTTGGCATATTGCCTGGCACATAGCAGGTGCTAATGAAATTAATATTATATGTGGTAGAGAGATAATGAATATAAGATCCTGAAATTTTCCCATTTATGTGGTGGTATATGAAGTAAAACTAGTCTACATTGTTTTCATTATAATTACCTTCTTATATATATATAGCTGCTCTTTAAAAAAAACCTACCATGGTCTCAGAATCTGTATATATATTACATACAACATTTTAAATGCTATTATATACTATATGCTTTAAAGAATGTACTATTTCCCCATAGCAAGTATATGAGAAAAGTAGATTCAATATTAGGATACTGAGACCTACTAAGATTGAATAGTTGCTAGACATCATATGTCTAGGAAGAATCAGAACAGGGATGTAAATCATGTTTGATGTTGATACTAAAGACTCACTGACTTTACACTAAATCAAAGTTCTTTCACATGAAAAAATAAGTTATTTTTACTTATATTTTATTTAAGAGCCCCGTAGATGTAACGTATATTATCATTACATACATCTTGATAAACACTGAAAATGCTTAATACTGCTGATGTTAAAAATAAGAAATGCCTCTTACTTTTCCTAGCTAGATGACATAGCACTTAGTCTAAAGACCAAGAATAGTACTTTTGTACTGTGGGCTGAATGCTGGAAGTAACACAACATAATCTTACTTTACAGAAAATAACCTTTCAAGAACAAATGTATCTTCATAAATATATAAACTCTTTTACAAATAAATTCATTTCTCAGTGGTTCGACTTAAATTAAAAATTGGAATATGTCCTATGCTTTCTAAAAGAGTTGAAAGTCATGCATTTAAGTCAATCATCTTTTTTTTTTTTTGATACATTTGAAAGTCTGTGAATAAATATATGGTAAGCAAGAATGGAGTTAACAAAATAAAAATGGCACTGGGGAGTCCTAAAAAATGAAAGAAATCTACTGTTCCTAAGCACAAGAAATTTTGCCTTCCATATGAAAGAACAATGTATGCTGATTCACATGAGAAAGTCCCAAATGTTAATGGTTGTTGGGAGCTTCTCAGCTATTTCCCAGCATGAGCACCAGTGAAATATTGGCTAGCTTCCTAGACTGGCCCCAAAACTCTAATTAGCAATTATTTCATACAGATAAACCATATGTGTATAGGTGTGTATGTGTGTATTTTGTATACGATTTTAGAATTTAACAAATTATAATGCCTTTTAATAGCAATTTCTGAATTTCTTTTTAATTCATTCTATCTGATAAACAATCACACCAGTGGAACCTCCACTGAATTTCACACTGGAGTTTAAGGGTTAGAGGGATGGGGCAAAAGGGGTGCAATGAGAAAAAGGGCAGTGAATGAACAGAAGAAGGAAAAGAAATGGGGGAGAGAAAAAGTACTATTTTGAGTCAAGCTATAAAGATTTACTTCTGAACTTGCCCAAAGGACAATAATCTGATAGTAAAAGTGATCAAAATAAAGTTTGCAAGAATAACATTTCAACAATGTTGCCCATGAACAATTGGCTATCAGTGCATAGGCGCACAAATTTGCATCCATATAAGTATACATATTGACTGTGTCCCCACACAATCTCATCTTGAATTGTAGTTGCTATAATCCCCACGTGTCTTGGGAGTGACCTGGTAGGAGGTAATTAATCACAGGAGTGGTTACTGTCATGCTGTTCTCATGATAGTGACTGAGTTCTGATGGTTTTATAAGGGGCTTTTCCTCTTTGCTCAAGAGGTTCCTTCTGCTGTGATCATAAGTTTCCCGAGGCTTCCCCAGCGATGCACAACCGTTAGTCAATTAAACCTCTTTTCTTTATAAATTACCCAGTCTTGGGCAGTTTTTTTATAGCAGCATGAGAATAGACAATACATATTTGCATCCACATATAGTTTTGAAATCATAGAATGTATTTGCTACTTTGCACATATTACATTATTAAAAAGTAAACTTCATCTTCTACCATCATTTCTCACTTCTTATTGGATTGTATATTTATTTACTTATTTATTTTGTTTTGTTTTGTTTTTTTTGAGGCAGAGCCTTGCTCTGTTGCCAGGCTAGAGTATAGTGGCACGATCTCAGCTCACTGTAATTTCTACCTCCCGGGTTCAAGTGATCCTCCTTTCCTCAGCCTCCTGTGTAGCTGGAACTACAGGCATACAGCACCACATCCAGCTAATTTTTTTGTATTTTTAGTAGAGACTAGGCTTCACCATGTTGGCCAGGATCTCGATCTCTTGACCTAGTGATCCTCCCACCTGGGCCTCCCAAAGTACTGTGATTACAGGTGTGAATCACTGCATCTGGATTATATATTTAAATGGAGAATCAGACACACCAAAATTGTATATAACTATGAACAATACCTACAGGAAAGCAAGCTGGGAAAAAGTTTTGCCTGATGAAAGCAGGCAATGCAGAAATCTAAGTGTTTTTAAGAGATGATTTGCAGAAGCAGCTTGCAGTTGCCTTCATACAATCCACATTTCGTAGAGCAGCCAGAACAGAAGAATCAAACTTAAGTTACTCAATCTGAGGAAATTGTGAACCGCACTATCTTAACTTAGAAACCATGTTCCCTCACATTAGCTCATCATCCATGTTCACTGCTATTGTCATTGTTGTTGCTGCTGCTTTTGATATTGTGCAGACTGTTATTGTTTCCTTATTATTGAAAGAAAAGGGAAATGACCACTACTGTTTATGGAGTTTCTATGTAAGATGATGAAAATGTATTAAAATCAATTTGGATGATAGTTGCATGGCTCTGTGAAAATTCTAAAATCCACTGGATAGCATATTCTAATTGAGTGTATTGTATGATATGTGAATTATATCTCAATATAGCTACTTTTAAAAGAAAAAAAATGCGGTAAAACCAAACAGGCCTGGCCTTTGTCTTTGGGAATATCACAAAAGGACGGAAGTGGTGATTGTATTCCACTCTGTGGTGCTGCAGTCAGCATAAAAAGTAAATATATTTAAAGGATAGATTTGTAGCAAAGCCAATAAAAAAATGCATGTTAAATTCCCAAGTCCAGTTGGGGTGGGAGAGCAGGGTAGATACACGTAAGTCTGGATGCAAGCTAGGACCCCAAAACCAAAATGTAAGAGGTAACTAGTGAGAAAGTGGATTTCAAGAAGAAGACATTGTTCAACAGTGCAAGGAAGGATAAAAACGATTCCAGAGCCAAGGACATATTCTGAGGAAAGAAAATAGCCAACAATGTTTCTTGTACATATTCATGTAAAATGATTATTTTCCTTCAAGGACAAAAAAAACCTAATTTGTCATGTGTGACTATTCATAAAGTATGCTAAAATAAAGGGTGCTCAGCAGTGTCAGATACATCAGAACTCAAGAAAAGGAGGCATTCAATGAATTTAACAATTAGGAGTTTAATAATGATATTAAATTTCAAAACGAACATAACTAGCAGCTAACTTCAAGTAAACTGGTGAGTGGATGTGTGGTAAAAAATATGGGTATGGGAAGAAAATCTTAATCTCTGTAGCTTGATTTTGAGGTAAATGAACTAGATATAAGCATAAGTTAAAAGAAGTGTTTCTTTTAAGCTGTAGAAAAAAGTAAAATGAGTTCACATGAAGAGAGAAAAGTGTCAGTGGAAATAGTGGAGTCAAAGATGCAGAAGAAAAAAGTCTACTCTCACAAACAAGACCTTGGCAAAGACTAGACTGAGATTTAAAGCAAAGAATACTTGGTTCAGACTCCCTCAAGAAGAATAATCAAAGTTGGATAGGAGCTCAATTGGCTTCTAACAGGGTTTGGGGATTCCTGGAGATGAGAGACAGGGGAGATTTCCGTGGAAACAGAAGAGAAAAGGTAGTTCCTTAGGCCACCCAGCAGGGCTTCTATGTGTAAGGTAATCATATGCCCAGGAAGAAAGATTCAGACCAGAAGTCTACAAATAAGAGCATGCAGATCAGGAGACAATGAGACAACCAGACTCATTTAAAAGTGTGAGAATCTATTTATGCATTTGTAATTATGATGGACCATAATTTTTTTCTGTGTTGCTCTCTAAGCACTTTCTTCCATATATATACATACGTTCTGTTATATTCAGAGACAAAAATCAGAGTAAATAAATCTGGAAATTTGCAAGAGAATATTCTAAGTTAAAATCACAATTCTAACCAGACCATCCTGGGCAACATGGAAAGCTCTCATGTCTAAATCAATTTAAAAATTTTTTACTCCATGTTTTGTCTCTGAATATAAAAATTCTGAATAATGTATAGCCATAATAATTACAGCTACTCAGGTAGGATGAGACAAGAGGATTGCTTGAGCTTAGGAGTGTAAGGCTGCAGTGAGCTATGATCCTGCCACTGAACTCCAGCCTAGGTGACAGAAAATGATTGTTCTTCTGTTTGTCTCTAAAAACCAAGAGAGAAACAGATGGCTTGCCTCTAAAAAACAATTTAAGAAAAAAAAATCACAATTCTATAAATTACTCATTATTTGATCTTGGGCAAGTTATTTAGTGAGCTGCTTCTAACAATACCTATGGCTATTTAAAAGATTAAATGAAAATGCTTATGCTAAATGCACACAATAGTTGTATACTAATTGTTTTCCTTGAAGGTATACATTAAGAAATTCATTTTGCTTTTACACAAAATAATATCCAGTAAACTTAAATAAATTGTGATTTAAAGTCATTTATCATAATTATGAACACATTTTGCTTAGAGAGCCTAATTTCACCACACACTCTTATTGGTAAATTTGCAATAACTTATGAAGAGCCCCACGACTTCAGTGTATGTTTTGCCTCAATAAACAAGAAACGTATTGTACTCATTACATATTTTAATATATAATGACATAAACTCCTCCCAGCATTATGTGAGTATAAGAGTGCATTGAATACTTATCCAAAACTGCATTGTACAATATTTAATATGTGACACATCTTTGAATTATAAGTGCAAGTGATCCACATTGTATTTTGTTGAAGAATCCATTTCCCTACAACATATTTTGTCTTTCTATTAATACATTTTGTGCATACAAAATGGTGTGTGTGTGTGTGTGTGTGTGTGTGTGTGTGTGTGTTTGTGTGTGAGTGTGTACATGTGCATGTTTGTCTTTCTAATAGCTATAAGGGGAGAAAAGCTGTCTTCTATTTTTGGAAAGCTAAATTAAAGCAATAATTCTTTACTAATTTTTAATTTCTGTGATATCTTACCATCATTAATGGCATTAAAGACTTTTAATAGTCTCTAAGATTTGCAAACAAACTTACAACAAAATGAATGTAAAGTTTAGGAAATGTGGCTCTTCTTACTCTGATCTATACCAAAAAAAACAAACAAAACCCCCCAAAACACAAAAAACCCACAAAAACAAAGCCTAAGCAAAATGAAGCATAGACAAACAATAGAAGCCTCTGTTACATACCCGTTGAAATATTCCTGCAATGAAAACAGCATCCATGGAGGCCAATTAGAGTCTTTGTTGTAAATTTCCTGTGGAAAAAAAAAAGAATCCTAAATGAAGAACTAATTTGGACATGAAAGACAGAGAGCAATTTAATGTAGTAAACTGGCTTAACAAACTTCATAAGAAAAGTTCATAAATTAAGAATATATAATATGTATGTGACTTCAAAATCTAACAGTAAATTAGGTTTTAACAAGATTGGAGAAATAACTTTTATTTAATTCATTAATAAATAAATACTGGGAGGCTGAGGCAGGAGAATCACTTGAACCCCAGAGGCAGAGAAGTCAGTGAGCCGACATCATGCCACTGCACTCCAGCCTGGCAACAGAGTGAGACTCCGTCTCAAAAATATACAAATAAATTTAAAAAAATGTAATTACGAATAAGATATTTAATGTTTTGACTTGTTTTTACTCAACAATCATTTGATTTGAGGTATTTGCCACATTTTAAATATGAAAACAATTGGTTTAACTGGCAAGGTAGTTTATACAAGATCACCTAGAAGACTCAAAACAAGAGCAGTTTCAGTCCGAATTCCACATTTAAATAAACATTTTATGTTGGCCTTTGGACAGCGATTACATGCGACCAAGCTCTTCTATTAAACAATAATATTTACAGTTTGCTTGGCTCTGATTGTTTATAAATCATTTGCATATTTCGTTTTATCAGAGAGAATGATTAGATGTATTTTAAAAATAAAGAAATTTGCCGAAGTAGATGAGAAGGATTTTACAATTCTAAGACAGAGTTCTATTTAATTAGTTTGTCAATCAGGATATCTGGTCTAACTTCAGTAATAAATTATTCTAATTTTATTCTCAACACAAGACTCAAGCTCACTCTTATTTCAAGTAGAAAAATCAACTGAGGAAAAGAAAAGGAACTTTTAGATTGCTTTAATACCTCTAAAGAGATTTAATATTAAATAGCAATTCTATATGTAAACAACCAAAAGAAAAGGCTGACCAATAGAAATGGATAATTCCATAAAAACACAAGTAAACAACACATTTTTTTCTTATCCCAACTTGAACCTGTGTCTAAAACCAAGATATAATTGGGTTGCTTGTTTTTTTTCTATCCGTTATTGCAAATTCAAATATTTATAAACAAAAATAAAAATTTTACATGTAAAGAAAATAGTAAAATAATATGAATATGTAATAGTATAACATGATTAAGAGAATTGAGATATGTCAGCCAGGCATATGCATTACATGATGCTGAGGTTTGGGGTATGGATGGTTCCATCATCAAGGTAGTGCACATAATACCCAATAGGTAGCATTTTAGCCCATTCCTAACCCCCTCATAGGAGTCTTCAGTCTATATTTTTAACATCTTTATATCTATGTGTATTCAATATTGTATTTTATCAATTCTCCCCTGGAAAGTATTTATAATAACTTATGTTTTTCTCTGATAATGTTTTTCCTAGGGGTAATATTTAGACTGTACTTTCTATATTATTATTTTTTTCTGTAGCTGTCATCTTTCTGTTATTCAGCTCAAACTTAGATATTTTAAATATAAAAATATTGAAAAAATATTGTCTTGAATTGACCTTTTCAGATGAAAAATTTTGTTTTATAGATGTAAATATTTATCCCTTTAAGGCTACTAATTGTGGGAGTTCAGTCAGGGTGGTGGGAAAAATTTGAGAGGAAAATTATCAAGATAATTACAGGAAATAGTCACAGACCTTCTTGGAAGTCTGAGGGATTTGCATAGCTTCAGTAAAAGGTTTGGCTAAAGGCAGCTGAAATCTCTTAAAAGCTTAGGCAGATACATAGAAATGTAGAGGAGTTTATCTAAATAGCTTGTTTACTCATGTGGTCTTAAGACCAAGTTTTGATTATTCATAGGTGCATGACTACTCTCTACTCCAGACATTGGGCATTGTCAATTACCCTCTAGTGGTGTTTACCCAAGACCTTTGTCATTTAATCTATACTAAATAACTTCAAACTTCACTGGCTGATCAGGGCCATAGCTGCTAACTCTTTACCAGATCCTCCTCAGTATCTGTGAGTGGCCTGGAACCTTAGCCAGACTGACAGGCAAAAATATCTGCGTCAGCGTACGTTATTCATGCATTATGCAAGCCTGGGACTGTGGGTCAGAATCCATCAACTAATAGTAGTTTTCTAACAGTTCATATGTGCCTTTTGAACTTTTTATTTTATATATTCGTGTTTTGGGGGTATTTTTGTTTTTGTTATTGGTGCTTCTCATCCATGGGCTTTGTAGAAGTTTTTGCTGACTATTAATTCTGTGCCTTTTTATTTAAAGATACTCGTGTGCTTGTCTGTAAAGATTGTTTCAGTTTACCATAAACTGTATTTTGCAATATTGAATAAAATTCTAAAATTACTATGTGAGTGTGGAAGATGTAAAAGGAGTATCCCATTAGTTTAATTTCTCTCTCTTTTTTTGGGGTGGATGGCCATTTAAAACATGGCTCTATGTTTCCTTCCAAATTTTTGTATAAATAGGTAGGACTTTTAGCAATGAAAAAGAAAATTTAGCTTTGCTAAAGTGTTTGATTATTTGTTTTTGAGATGATGTTTCACTCTTGTTGCCCAGGCTGGAGTGCAATGCCACAATCTCGGCTCACTGACATTTCCACTTCCCAGGCTCAAGTGATTCTCCAGCCTCAGTCTCCCAAATTCAAAGTAGTGGGGATTACAGGAACCTGCCACCATGCCTCACTATTTTTTTTTGTAATTTTAGTAGAGATGGGGTTTGACCATGTTGGTAAGGCTGATCTTGAACTCCTGACCTCAGGTGATCCACCTGCCTCAGCCTCCCAAAGTGCTGGGATTACAGGCATAAGCTGCCACACCTGGCCTTCTAAATCCTTTTAAAGGTTTCTGCAAACTTTTATTTTGAAATATTTCAAAATAATAAAAAAATGAGAGATGTGTATAACAAACTCATGAAAGACCTTCATCTATTTTCTCAAATTGTTAAAGATTTGCCTTATTTTGGAAGGATTTGTTTTTCATGAGCCCGATTATTGAAACCTATAAATACAGAGTCCTAGGAGAATATGAACAAAAGTCAGATAAGCACAGGATTAAATGATGATGGTCAGTCTGCATCTGATGAGCCTTCAACCAAAAGGAAAACTGAGCCATACCTAGTCAACTGAAAATTACAGCTGTGCAGACAAGGGAAAGAAGAGTGGAGCAAAAAATGTACATGCTAACTTGGCAGCCCCAGCTCTTCTAGGTGACATCTGATCCACACATCTGTCAGCAGCCCATTGAGCAGGCTCATAGAAACTCCAAAATGATGTTAATTATTTCAAAAAAGCAGCAGGTGTTGAGTGTGCATCTAAATTGGAACAATCCTCACGAAGGCTCATTTAACTTCACAGGCCAACATTTACAAGAATTTTTCTCTTAATTGGCAATCACTTGACAATGAGGCTGAGTAGCTCAAGCTGAAAATTTCCTGGGATTCAGTATTAAGACTGCCTACAGATTGTGGGGAACTGCTGAAGGAGAAAGTAACAAAGCATATCGCATTTTTAGTATACCACAGCATCAAGCTTTTTCTGGTATGTCGTTCAAAAATCTAAAAAGAATTAGATCCTTTAGATTCTTTTTGAGAACAATAAAAGTCATTTTTTAATAATTTATAACATATCCACTTATCACTTGACAATTTAAATCTGTGCTCTCTTAGAGATTTATGTTTTCTCTCTTGAGGGATTATAAATTCAATGCCTTAGTAAAAATACATGAATAAAAAGTATGTATAAGAAAAGTAATAGAAGTGTAATTTATGAAAAAATTTTTATTATGGCATAAAATATGGAATACACTTCTATAATATTAAAGATTACAGTAATAGCTAGGAATGCTTTTAGATTTCTTAATAAGACTTTCTGTAGATGTCTCATGGTCATATGATTTCAATTCAGGTCTTAATTTAAACAGTACAATTTATGTCTCTCATAAACTTAAATAAACTTAGTCTTTGTTGGAAAGAGTAAAAATAATGAAGTTTGGAAACAACTTGTATGTTTTAGTGGTATCAAAGAGCATAGCAAAACATGTATTAAATAGAATTGGGAACCTTGCTTAATTGATTTTCCTGGTTGAGAATTTCAGTAAAATCTATTTCAGAAACAACTTACAAACTTCACACAGAATGTGAGTGAACATTCTGATGTAAAAAAGCCACTACAGAGCAGTGGTTCTTAATACAGTGTCCATACAAAAGATCCATGGATTTGAATAAAAACATGTTGTATCTTCATTTCACTTACCTCTAACTGGTATTTAGTATTTCCTACCATTATGGATACAGCAAAGTCAACAGTTGCATTAGCAGAACTTGTGATTTTATTCCTAACAGAAATAAGAGAAATGTTCATTAAAAATGTGATTGTTACAATAGATACCTCAAAGTATCTCTATATATTAACAACTTTAAAATGACTGTAGTTATTATACTTATTGCTATATCTTGTTTAAAATATTGTGAAAACTTTGTTTCAATATATTTAATTTTTTAAAATATTTATATAAAATGTTTCATGAATTTTCATGTTATCTTTGTGCAGGGGCCACATTAAAATTCTCTGTGTCATTCCAACATTAGTATATGTGCTGCTGAAGCAAGCACTGATGCCATTTTTAATATTATATATGTGTTCATTAATATTTTGAGAAACATCAATATACTTCATCAAACTGACAAAGTGGTCTATATCATAATGCAATTTTGAGATCCCCAGCTCCACTACAGAACTTTCCTCTTTCTTTCATACTCCAAATTTGATACCAACTTGACTTGTCCTCTCTACCTTCAGACTGAATCTCAAATCCATCAACATCAATGACTTTTAATCATTTCCACTACTACTATCTTACATCAAACACTTGTATTGGCACAACTGCAATAGCATTTTTATCAATCTTCTTGTCCATCCTTGACTTCTATAGCAATGTATCTCAACTAGGGGTCATTGTGACCCCTGCCAAGGACATTTAATAAATCTGTGGCCTTTTTTGGTTGTCAAATGTACTAGGGTGCTACTACTATTAATTAAGTAGAGGTTAGAAATACTGATGACACCATACCATGCATAGAGCCTACCTATACAACAAAAATTTACCTGGTCAAATGTCAATAGTGCCTAAATTGAGGAACCCTGCTCCATAGTTTTCATCACATAAGGATCATGGTAATGTTGTTTAAAAAACTCCAAAACCAAAAAATGAAATGCAAGGCAAATCAGGTTCCATCCCTACATAAATCCCTTTCCACAGATTCCCATAACATTTAGAAGAAAATCCATTACTCCCTGCTGTGTCCTACAAAGTCTTGCATGACCTAGCCCCTAACTGTGTCTATGAATTTCTCTCCTCACTTACTCTGACCCAGCTACACTAGTCTTGCTTTTGGTTTTAAGAGACCCCATGCTTTTTCTTCACTTAGAGACATTTGATACCTAAGTTCTAGAATTTAAAAGGTTCTACTCCCAGATTTTTTGGGGCTTACTCATTTCTTTTAGGTATCAAAAGTCACTTCCCCTATAATAGTAGCTCAGGGTGACCTACAAAACCTGGAAAGATGTTGTGTTCAGATAGTGCTTCTGTGAAAGCATTCAATCCAAGATCACCTCAATCCAGTTTCAGAGATTGAGACTATTTGAAGCTGAGCTGCTAATCCTAAGAGGGTCCAACTGGTTCATGCTTCCCCCTAAAGTGTAAACTATTGAAAAGTTTAATCCAGAGCAAGGAGAGTCCATCAGGCTTTTCTACTGGGATGACATGGCCCAGCATGGCTGCAAAAAGCCCAGCTTAATCTTTTAAGTCTCTCAGCTGTCCTATCTCTAATATGCCAAGAGCTATTATACTCTCACTTAACTCTACAGGTGATATAGTTTGGATATATGTTCCCACCCAAATCTCATGTTAAATTGTAATCCCCAGTATTAGAAGTGAGGCCCAGTGGGAGGTGATTAAATAATGGGAGTCAATTTCTCATTAATAGCTTAGTACCATTAGCTTGGTGCTATCTTTACCATAGTGAGTGATTTGTCATGAGACCTGGCTGTTTAAAATGGTGTAGCACGTCACTCTCTCTATCTTACTACTGCTTTTTCTATGTAATGTCCCTGGTCCTTCTTTGCCTTCAGCTATGATGGTACACTTCCTAAGCCCTCCTGAAAAGCATGTACTGACATCATGCCTCACAGCCTACAGAACTGTGAACCAATTAAACCTCTATTAATTATTCAGCCTCAGGTATTTCTTTATAGAAATGCATAACTGGCCTAATAAATAGAATTAATAATAAAGGGAAAAGCCTGAAGTAGGAGAAAAAAAACGTAGCTATAAAACTAATAGTATAGTCTAAATATTGTCTATACAACTAGCAGCAATAATGGCCATGGTAATAAGAATGAGTAAAAATGTTTTTGAACAGAACACTGACTCAGTCTTTATATGTGAATGCAAGAGATTAATAAAAAAGAGGTCACTGTAAATGATTAGATTTTAAACACCTAGAGGATAATATGGTAGAAACATTCATAGAGTGGGTACATTTTAAGTAGAATTGGTTTGCCCTGTTTGTTTAATAATTCATTCAGTGTGCATATGTGTGTGTGTTTGTTTAATACTTGCTATATGCCAGCCCTTATTCAGTGTGGATTGCAATCATGATTAAGGGAAGATCCTGCCCTTCAAGTATGCAAATGCTAGTGGGAAAGACAGAAAAGTTAATAGAAAATTAAGGTGTGGTATATTAAGTGGTACAATAAGGATAAGTATGAAATATCACAGAGGAGGAACAAATATCTCAGGAAAAAAAAAAACCTAAAGGATAAGTAGAAGTCAACTGGGAGATGGTTGGTAATATGCCATGCTTGAAGACTGGAGAGAATGAAGCATTTTAGCAATACTGAGCAGAAAATATTGGTGACATCATGGCTTTCAGGTAAGCACAAGTCACTCAGCATGTATAGAACCATTGTTACCAAAACAGCTGGAGTTTGGTCTAGGTCCTACTACTCATGGCACAGAAAGCTAACCACTGAGACAACAATTATTGCCAGGGAAAAAGGGTTTAATTGGGTGCTGCAGCCCAGGAGATGGGAGATCAGTCTCAAATCCATCTTCCTAATTGACCCAAATGAGAGGTTTATATTGCAGAGGAGAAATGTAACAATGTGTAAGAAAGCAGGACCCAGAGAAGGCCAAGAAAGCATTTATGATGAATGATGAGTGCAGCAACGCATTGTCTAGATGTGGTGATCTGGTGTAAAACAAATGTAAGTTTCAAGCTTTACAACCAGAAGGATGTATTTCTATGTTAATAAAAAGAAACTGTTTATGGAACTGTTGGATTTGTTTCATTATGATATGAGGTAAATAATAATAGAAAAAAGCATATTAAAAATCATGTTTTGAGAAGGCAAAGGAAGATGACCAAATAGAACTCTCCAGCAATCACTCTCCCTGCAGAAACACCAAATTGAACAACTATCTACGCAATAAAGCACTTTCATAAGAGCCAAAAATCAGGTGAGGACCACAGTATCTTGTTTTTACATCGTATTAAAAAAAATAGACACTTAAAAGGGAAGGAAAGACAGTCTGGCATTGCCTACACCACCTTCCCCCATCTCTCAGTAGGTCTGTGTGCTTGCCGGAGGGAGATTGAAGTGGGTATGGGACTTTTCACTGAAACTCAGTGCTGCTTTGTCACAGCAGAACACGACATAGGGCAGAATTCTGTCAATGCCTAGAGAGGGAGCATTTAGAATAACACAACCTACAGGAGCATACTTCTCTGTTCCAGTGGTAAAGACCTGAGTTCAGGCTAGCCCCAATACAGAGCTAAAGTGCCCTGAGGTCATGAGTAAATTTGAAAGGCAATTAGACCACAAGGACTACAGTCCTTGGGCAAGTCCTGGTGCTGTGCTGGGCTTGGAGCCTGTGGACTTGAGGTGCACACAACTCAGTGAGACACAAGCTGTGGCAGCCAAGGGAGAGCGTGAGTCACCTCTCCCTTAACTATACAGGTAGTGTAGTTTTTGAAAAGACTCCTTCCATTTGTGGAAAGGAGAGGAAAGAGTAAAGAGAACTTTAACTGGCACCTCTGGGAACCAGCTCAATCACATGTAAAGCACCAAGAAGATTTCTGAAGCCCCCAATTCTAGGTCCTTGCTCCTAGATCACATTTCTGACACCCACTCTCCACCCCAATCGCTCTCTACCCTGCCCCTGAACCAAAGGAGAAACTGTAGCCCTGAAGGGAAAGACTCTGTCCTGGTAGAATGCACCACCTGCTGAGTAAAGAACTTATAGACCTTGAATAATCATTAGTGGCAGCCAGGCAGTAGTCACCATGAGCCTTGGGTGAGACCCAAGCCTCTGTCTACTGTGCAGGCTTAAGATGTGATCTAGAACAGTCCCAGCTGTGGTGGCCACAGGAATGCTAGCATCACCCCTCCCACAAAACCAGACAGCCCAGCATGGAGTTGGAGACTCCTTCTGTTTGGGGGAAAGTGAAGAAAGAAAATGAGAGCATTTGCCTAATAATCCAAATAATTTTCCTGTATCTAACCCAAAACCACCAACGCAATAAGTACCTCTATGAGTGTGCAGTAGTCACATCATTACTGGCTTGGGGTGTTCCCTAGAGCAAGTACAGTTGCAGTGGCTAAAGACATCGTTCACAAAACTAAATTCCCAAATATCTAAAAGTCCTTCTTAAAAACCATGCGTACAAATAAGCCCAGACGATGAAGATTAAAATAAATACCTAAATACCTAACTGTTTAAACTGTTTAATGCCAATATATCAACAAATATCCACGAGCATCAAAAATATTCAGGAAACCATGACTTTACCAAAGAAACCACATAAGACATCTGTGATGAATTTTGGAATGACAAAGATATGTGATATTTCAGACAGATAAGTCAAAATAGTTATTCTGAGAAAGCTTAATGAACTGCATGATAATACAGAAAAGAAATTCAGAACCTATCTCAGAGAAATTTAACAGAGATTAAAATAATAATAAAAAAGGAGAAATTTTGAAGCTGAAAAAAATCAAATGAAACTGAAAAATACATTAGAGTATATGAACAGCACAACTGATCAAGCAGAAGAAATAATTAGTAAGCCTGAAGATAGGCTATATAAAAATACACAATCAGAGAAGTAAAAAAGGAAGAAATAAGAAGGAAGCATGCCTAAAAGATCTAAAAAGTAACATTAAATTAAAAAAAGTTATTGGTCTTAATGAGAAGATAAAAAAAGAGACTGGGGTAGAAAATTTGTTCTAAGAAATAACAACTAAGAACTTTTTAAATCTAGAGAAAAATGTTAATATTCAGGCACAAGAAGGTAATAGACCACAAAGCAGATTTAACCCAAATAAGACCAATTAAATACATGTAATAATCAAATTTCCAAAGGTCAAGGATAAGGAACAGTTTCTAAAAGCAGTAAGAGAAAAGAGAGAACACATAAAAAAGCTTCAATACTTCTAGCAGCAGACTTCTCAGCAGAAACCTAACAGGCCAAGAGAGTGTCATGACATATGTAAAGTGCTGAAGAAACATAACTGTTTTCCCCTAGAATATTATATCCAGTGAAAATATTATTGAAATATGAAGAAAAAAATAAAGATTCCCAGACAACAAAAGCTGAGGGAGTTCATAAACACCATATAACTTCTACAGAAAATGCTAAAGGAAGTTTTTCAATCTGAGAGAAAAAGACATTAAAGAGCAATAAGCAATCATCTGAAAGTATAAAACTCATAGTAAAGATAAGTACACAAATGCAGAATTCTCTAACACTATAATTTACTGTGTAAACCACTCATATCTTGAGTGGGAAAACCAAAAGAAAAACCTATCAAAATGATAGCTGCAACTTTTTAAAAGGATAGATAGTATAAAAGGACAAGAAAAGAAACAACTAAAAGTTAGGAAGCAAGGAGTGATAGGGTTCAACTGAGTTTTCATTAGTTTTCTCTTCGTTTTATAATCAGAGTTCAATAATCACCAGTTTAAAATACTTGGTTGTGTTATTTGCAAGCCTCACTGTAATCTAAAATCCAAAAGCCTATAACAGATACACACACATACACACAAGCAAGAAATAACAACTTATACCAGAGAAAATCACTTTTACTCAAAGGAAGACAGGAAAGAAGGAAGAAAAATCAGAAGGCCACAAGATAGTCATAGAACAAATAACAAAACAACAGTAGCAAGTCCTTGCCTATCAGTAATAACATTGAATGTAAATGTACTAAGCTGTCCAATCAAAAGGCATCAAGTGGCTAAATGGATAAAAACAAAACCCAGCTCTATGCTGACTAGAAGAAATTAACTTCATCTATAAGGAAACACATAGTATGAAAATAAAGAGACAAAAAATATTGGATACAAATGGAAATAAAAAAACCAGAAGTGGCTACACATTTATCAGACAAAATAAATTTTGAGACAAAAACTCTAAAAAGATATGAAAAAAATTAATATATAATGATAAAGGGATACATTCAGCAAGAGGATATAATGATTGTAAGTACATATGCACCCAACATTAGAATACTCAGATATACATAAAGCAATTATTATCAGAACTAAAGAGAGATAGACCCTCCAATAGCTGGAAACCTCAATACCCCACTGATATGGTTTTGCTCTGTGTCCCCACCCAAATTTGAAGTTGAATTGTAATTTCCAGTACTAGAAGAGGGATCTTGTGAGAGGTATTGAATCATGGGGCCAGACTTAATTTTGATGAATGAAATAATTTGTTTTGGTATATGCCATTATCTAACTAAAAGTAAATAAGTAATTATCCTTCAAAGATAACCTTTAGCAGTAGTATGTTTTGGTATTAATAGATTTATCATTTTCATTTTGGCATGAACTACTCAACCTGAAATCTGAATAGAAACTTTAAGTAATTATAATAAGTTCTTGTACATTTGTGTTTATAATTTGGCAAAATGAATGTGGACTTCTGAACCCAAAAAAATGGTTGCTAAAATCTCAGCTCTACTCCTCCTATATTTGAATGTGAGCAAATCATTTAGTCTTCCAGACTTGGGTGTAATTTCTAACTAGACTATTGTGCTAATGGTTATACCATAGAAAAAGCCAAACAAGAGGGTTCCTGACCACTAAGGAACATTAAAAAATTACAGATTCAAAAGTCAGCCTCTGAGGCTTCTAAGAAAAGAGATGAAAGAAATTTTAAAAATTTACAAAGGAAAAAAAGTCATTTCGAAGAACTAGCACTAGTCACTAAATTTCAAACAGTGAATCTCGACATATAAATTATACATATGTTTCCTTTTGGGATTTCACACACAGCACACAAATTTAGCAAGGAATCAGCTGTCTCTGCACTCATTTTCTCATGGTTTGCCTTTGACAGTCTAATATTTCATCTGCCACTTTATCAATTATTTTGCAATTATCTTTTATAATCTTTATAATTCCCTTATAATGTCCCTTATATAATTTATATAAATATAAACATATATTTAAATATCTGCAATCTAAGACTACAATGTCTAGGCCCTGAATGTTTAAGAATGATTTGCAATTCAGCACTCTCAATTCATTTCTAGATCATAATACAAAACAGTCTCTCTGCCTCTAATTATTCCAGAAACAATAATGGAGAAAAGATATAATAGTGATATTATTATTTGGAAACATAGAAAGACTGCCATTTCCCAAATCTCTAGTTCAGGTGCTCTAGATAACTGAAATCAAGTATATACTTAGACTTCTAACCATTTAAATATACTTAATAAAGTATCACTGGGAGGCTGAGGCTGGAGGATCACCTGAGGTTGGGAGTTTGAGATCAGCCTGACCAACAGGGAGAAACCCCGACTCTACTAAAGATAAAAAAAATTAGCTGGGCAGGGTGGCACATGCCTGTAATCCCAGCTACTTGATAGGCTGTCAGGAGAATTGCTTGAAGCTGGGAGGCGGTAGTTGTGATGAGCTGAGATCATGCCATTGCATTCCAACCTGGGCAACAAGAGCAAAACTCCATCTCAAAAAAATAAATAAGTAAATAATATAAAAAATAAGTAAATAAATAAACTATCATGGTTTTTCGCTACGATGCAGGTCCCTGTTGACATAACTGAATTAAGGACTTAGCATAGTAGTATGTTAACTGAAATAAAGTACAACATAAAAATTTTAAAATACTTTAAAATTATTTCTATAATTTATTGTTACTGCTTTTAACAATGAAGCAAGTTCAAATACATTAAAAACATAATGTACTTTTTGTAGAAAATTAGCTTTTAACTTTTATATATGCTTTTTACTGTTTTAACTTTTTATGTTTATTAGAGTATATATATATATATATATATATATATATATATATATATAAGGAAGGAATTAAAGCTGAGGTCACAAAATCTCCTGCAGTTAAACAAAAATATGTATTTCTTTATTTTTCTATAAAAAGTAATTTGAACATTTATAGAATTCCCACTGCTTGTAACATCTAAAAATAAAGTAACAAGAAATTAGGTACAAATGATAAATATTGCATGTAACTGTAACAGTTCATAAAAAATTAAATTTCTCTACCACGTTGGTGAGGATGAAGCTTTTAAAAAGATTTCTGGAGAATCATTTAGCAATGTGTATTAAAAGATGAAAAGTTGAGTGTATTATTTTACTCCATGATTTCTGAGAATTTATCCTAATAAAATATTAATTATTTTTATGAAATGCCTGTAAACATACTGAGTATAGAAAATGTTTCCAACAGTTAGATTAACAAATTATGTAAATAAAACATTATAGCCATAAAATGGAAGACAATTTATTAGACATTGAAATTAAAATTTAAAATGGATGAAAAATTACATAGTTCTCCAGAAGTCCTTAAAGTCCTGGTCAAAAATAAGGTAGTTACCATAAATAAAATTTTGTAAAAGATGGATAAAAGAGGTGACGATTAAGGAAGTCTTTAACATTCTGTGTTCTTGAAAGCAGAGTTATCTTATTTCTGATGAAAGAGGGCATACAATGGTCTAAGTGAACCATCACCCAAAACAGAAAATATCACTTGGGACTTGAGGTATATATTGGAAAAGGCTGCAAGGGATGTCCTTTGCTTATAGTTAAAGTTATCTACAGAAAATATACATGTCCTGGGAGAATGTACTCATGAATATGTGTGAAGGTCACAACCAAAATAGTGCAGAAATTAAAAATATTTATAGCTAAAACATAAGAGTAACTTTAAAAAATCCAGCCTACAAGGTCTTTACAGTTTTTGAATAAATCCTAAGTTATGGGAACTTTAGGGATAAAAAGATTATGTCTGGAGAATCCAACTGGGAACTAGTCCAGAGTACAAAATTGGAAATTTAATCCTCACATAAACATTTTTAAGAGAAGCCCATTCCAAGTTACCTATATGGTTATGAGAGATCTCTTCAGACCTGTGAAATGTTCCAAGGTCCTGTGATTGAGTCAAGGTTTATATAGAAAGTAATCCTCAAAATAAAATTGTCTTTCCAAGGGGTTAGGCAAGAAATGTTCTTGATATAAAAAAGATTGCCCCAACACAACAATTCAGTAGGCTAGAAATAAGAATACTCACCCAGCCAGGCTTTTCTATTTCTATGATAGTGACTCTTCTGAAGGGTCTGACTGTCCATCAACACACATCACACTCCTATGGGAGGAGATAAGGCAGTGCATTTTGTTTGCTGTATACAAAGATTTATTAGGATCAGATATGGCAAGATATTAAGTTTGTACTTTCTACATTTTTTTTTCTCCTTAATTTTAGAAAGGAAAACAAATGTTGTCCTCTATTGGCTTAGGGAAAGTTTTTTGCAGAGTAAAAAACGGATCCTTCTTGGCCAGTATTTGTAGCCCAGAAGACGCTCTTGTAGGTTTTTGCTTTGCTTAAATGTCATTTGGATGCTTATGGAAGTATCATAAACAAGTGAAAATTAATTTCTCCTCGTATTTAAAGAAGTGTTAGAGAAAGAAAAATATTTCTTATTGACACAAATTTCTGCTCCAGAGGATTTTATAGTGCTTTTGTTTTATTCCCAAGGAACTTACATGTTCAATCACCAGAGTTTAGAGTTCTTGAAAAGACTTCTCTGCTTTAATATATAATATATTATACTGACTAACAGTTGCTGATTTCTTTTGCTATGGTACATTCTTTACTAGTGGTTCTGAAGTTTCATTTATGGATTAGATTACAAAACTAATCTTTCATCTTAAAATTGCTCTATATAACTGAATATGTCTGTGGTAGGCAGAAAAATGTTCCTACTGCAAAGATCTGCACATTTTACAGATGCCTTTAAGGTTGTGAACCCTAAAATAGGAATGTTATTCTGATTATCTGAGTGGGCCCAGTCTAATCACTTGGATAATGAAATGAGAAAACATTCCCTGGCAGGAAACAGCAAAGAAATGCAACAGAGGAGGAGGCAGGAGACCTGAGGCAGAAGGGGAGGTCAGTAAGATGGATAAAATTAACTTGGCCCACAGCACCAACTTTGAAGAGAAAGGAGGCCTCCAAACAAGAAATGCAGGAGGCCTCTAGAAGCTGAGAATGATAATCAGCAAAGAAATGGGACTTCAGTCTTATAATTACAAAGAAGAAAGAAGAAAAGTGACAACCTGAATAAGTTTGCAAGCAGATTCGAAGAGTCTTCCCATAAGAACATGGCAGGCCCACACTTTGGTTTTGCCATTGTGAAACTTGGGGCAGAGAAACCATTTAGAACTGTGAGATAGTAAATGTGCATTGTTTTAAGTTGCTAAATTCATCATAATGTGTTATAGTAGCAATGAAAAGAAAACTAATGCAGTGTCTAAAATCATATGTTGACACAATTCATATTCATATTTAGCAGGAATTTGTACAATATTAATGTAAATCAACCTAAGAAAATTATTACTAATGGGTGGATGGGAAAGTGCTACAAAGATTAAGACAAATTTCAGAGTCAGCACATTCAGTATCGCCTATCTCATATGCTATTGGATGTAGTAGCCAATAATTGGAGAAAAGAGCCAGGAGAAAAGGAGAAAAAGAGCCAGGAGACTGAATGATTATTTTTATCATGTCAATTGTCCAGATAAGGAAAAGTAAAGATGGTGGTGAAAATCAAATTAAACAGGAGCTTATAGTTGAATGATGATATATACAATAAAATGATTTGGTTTCAAGGTGGGTAAGAGGGATGAAAGGGTAAAAACTATCAAGTTCAATGCCCGCATATGTACAGAATGACAATGCTATTAATAAAAACGGAAAAGGCAAAGTATTATGGACTTACAAAGGCAAGTTGTCTTCATCTCTGTGCACACTGAACTGGAGCTGACGTGTTTAAACAGAGAGGCCCTTGAATCAGGAGTGAACATAGATTTGGAGATCAGTAAGAGTTCAGGCCAGGGATGGAGAGTTAAAGGTCATAATCTTAGAGGAGATAAACGAAGCTACAGGACTTATAACAGGAACATAGCATACCCAAACACAGATTCCCAGAGGAAGAAGGACACTGACACAAAATGTAGAAAACAAAAGGTAAGATAACAAGATGAAACCTTAATGAAAGTGAGGTATTTAGTGTGTATATATATATATAAAATCTCCCTGAAAATTCTTGAAAAGGTACCACACTACCACATATTAAATCCATGCATATCTAGTTATATTGCTCTCCACTTTATTGTGCTTCATATATCATTGTGTTTTTTTTTTTTTAATAGAAAGTTTGTGGCAACCCTTCATCCAGCAAGTCCACTGGTACAATTTGTCAAACATTGTGTACTCACCTTGTGTGTCTGTGTCACATTTTGATAATTCTTGCAATATTTCAAATTTTCTCTTTGTCTGTTATGATGATCTGTGATTAGTGATCTTTGATGTTATTATTATAATAGTTTTGGGGCACCAGGAGTCATGTTGTATAAGACGGCTAACTTGGCCTGGTGCAGTGGCTCACGTCTGTAATCCCAGCACTTTGGGAGGCCAAGGCAGGTAGATCACCTGAATTTGGGAGTTTGATACCAGCCTGACCAACATGGAGGTTTAAGGACAGAAGCCAACTTTATTACATGGAAGTGCAAATGAAGCAACAAGAGATGATGTAGTAGAAGCTGCAGCAAGTTATATAGAAATGCTAGCTAAGGTAATTGATCAAGGTGGCTACACTGAATAACAGATTTTCAACATAGATAAAACAGCTTTATATTGGAAGGAGATGTTATGTCAGACTTCACTAGCTAGAGAGGAAAATTCAATGTCTGGCTTCAAAGCTTAAAAGGACTGGCTGACTCTCTTGTTAGGGAATAATTCAGCTAGTGACTTTAATTGAATTCAATGCTCATTTACCATTCCCCAAATTCCAGGACCCCTAAGAATTATGCTAAATCTATTCTGCCTGTGCTGCAGGATACATTTTAAATAATTTTGTAACCATGGATCAAGGAATAATTTTGACTTTCAAGTCTTATTATTTAAGAAATACATTTTTTAAGTCTACATCTGTCATACATAGTGATTCTTCTGATGGATTTGTGCATAACAAATTGAAACCTTTTGGAAAAGATTAACTATTCACGACGTCAAAAAAAATATTTGCAATTCATGGGAGGATGCCAAAATATCAATGTTAACAGGCGTGTGGAAGAAGTTATTTCCAACTCTCATAGATGATTTTGAGGGGTTCAAGATTTCAGTAAAGGAATTAACTACAAATGTGGTGTAAATAGTAAGATAATTACAATTAGAAATGGAGCCTGAAAATGTGGCTGAATTACTGCAATCTCTTGAACCAACTTGAATGGATGAAGAGTTCCTTCTTACAGATGAACAAAAAAAAAAATTTCTTGAGGTGAGTCTATTCCTAGTGAGGATAATATTATTGAAATGTCAGCAAAGGATTTAGAATATTTCATAAACATAATTGATGAAACAGCAGCAGGGTTTGAGAGGATTGACTCCAATTCTGAAATGTGTTCTACTGCAAGTAAACTGCTACCAAACAGCAACACATGCTACAGATAACTCATTTGTGACAGAGAGAGTCAACTGCTGTGACAAACTTTATTGTTGTCTTATTTTAAGCAATTGCCACAGTCATTCCTATCTTCCACAAGTACCATGCTGATCCATTAGCAGCCATTAGCATTGAGTCAAGACATTCCCTCCACCAACAAAAGGATTAAAGCTCTCTGAACGATCAAATAATTATTAGCATTTTTGGCAATAAAGTATTTCAAAAACTAAGGTATGTATATTTTTAGACAATACTATTGCACATTCAATATACAGAAAATGTAACTTTTATATGTACGGAAAACCCCAAAATATGTGAAACTCACTTTTTTTAAGCCAAACCCACAATATCTCTGAGGTCCAATAGTGTTGTCCAGTCTAGTGTTGTCCAACAGAAATATAATGTGAACAACATATAATTATAAACTTTTATAACCATATTTCAGCAGTGCAAAAACAAGTGAAGTTACTTTTAATATATATTATACTTAATCCAATATACCCAAAATACTATGATTTCAATAATTAATATAAAATATCTAATAAGATGTTTCTCATTCTTGCTTTTATATAACTCTTTGAAATCCAGTATGTATTTTACACTTAAAAACATCTCATCTCAGACCAGCCAAAGTTCAACTGCTTAATAACCACACGTAGTAATGTATGAGACAAAACTAGTATAGATAGTTGCCTATTTCCAAAAGAATATTTTATTTCACGATGACCACTGTATAATTTAAAATTCTGACAATGTTTAAAAAGTCACAATTAACTGTGGGATTTAATATTATAATGTTTTAACTCTAAGGATTTTCACCTTATTCTCTTTCTCCCAGGCTAAAATTTAATTATTCTAATGTTTCAGACTGTTTAAGTTTAGACCATTCGTATTGTCCTTTATAAACATAATTCACAAAAGGTAATTTTTTGTAGTTTCCTATAAAATGAATTAAATGAATTAAATATTCACCATTCTTTACAAACAATTTTATCCAAACCAAGTTCTGAATATTAATGTATTGCTATGTTCTTTGAACTTAACAACAGTCGACCAGCCTCGGTACCTAAAAGGGGGCTTATTGGTGTTGCAGCTTTTGAGTTATCATGTCCCTTATATGGAACAACTATAGTAGGTAAAAAAAATTGGGGGGCCATATGTTTTCTCACATATAGATATAGATCATCTTGCTTCTGTGTTTGGATGTTGTTAGGCCATTGGTTGTGGCCTTCTCATTATCTCTTAGCTGGATTTTGTGACTAAGCCAATCCTAGATTTTGTTTTCAAATTTACAAATGCTCACCTATTGTGTTTATACATAAATGACAGATAGCCTTGGTATGATACTGTCCGGATGCTCTTTTTGTCCCACTCAATATGGTGTATACATTTCTGCTATCTGTAGACATTGCATGTTGCTGTGTTGAAAGTGAAAGGTTCGTCATGTTGTTTCACTCATTAGAGATGATTCAATTGCATTGCTTTGGTTCTGAACATATATTTTTATTTTTCATTGGACATTCAATAATGTAATGAAGCTATGGCTTAATTTGTTCATTATATATATATTTTTTTCTCTAAAACATGTTTAGCCCTTTAAATCTGAAGATTCTCTTAACTATTTTTTATTGTAATATCTTTAAAATTTTTAAAAATATTAATTTTTGTTACTAATGTTTCTGTTGGAACATTTTTTGGCATTTGCATCCATCTTTCTCTTCATCGTTACTTGAAGTGAATTGTTTTATGTAATAAAATACAAATCTATTTTTCTACAGAAGGAATTTCATTTATCAATTATAATTATCTTTCTTTTAATTTTACTTTATATATTACTTATATGATGGGTTTATTTTGGTTATCAATTTGTTTTCTTAGTAAGTACTGCAATCTCCATTTCTATCTCTGCTGCTCTAGATCTTTATAGCTTTGTGATCTTGTCATAGTGAATTATACTTTAACAGCAAATTTTCCTGTAGACATTTTTTTGTCTCTCTGAATTTTATACCTAGAGAAGTTAATTTCTTGTCTTAGCATTTCTTACCTGTCTCCTGCATGTAAATTTTATTCCTTTTACTTTTTTTCCTTTAGTTTTTTTGCCTAGGAGATTTAATGTAATCTCTTTTCCTTATTATACTACATGGGAAACCTCCATTACTTCAATGTCATCTTAGCTGCAGCTAGTTTTTCTTCCTTGCTGAACTATTCTCTCTCTCTCTCTCTCTCTCTCTCTCTCTGTGTGTGTGTGTTAGTGTGTGTGTCTGTATGTATGTGTGTCTACATTGCAAACATTGAGGGATTAATCAATTGAGACTCTGAAAATACGTTATTGGAATATTTTTCCTGTAGTATTTTGAGTGTCTTGTTAAATTTTCCCCACCAAATAAGAGTTATATCTCACCGCCATGGAGGGGTATTCTTGGAGTTTGCACTATACCCCTGATTCAGCATGAGTAACTAGAGCATTTGCTTTTATTGGAAGAAGTTAATGCAGGATGTTCATTTTCATTGTTTTATCCATATAGTAACTGCGGTCATAAAACCTTAACAAAAAATATATGAAAACATTTAAAAATATATTTTCATTTTGGTTTAATTATTATTTCAATATATATTGCCTGTCTACTAGATAAATTTTTACAAGGAATTTTGCAAAATATTATATTGTCTTTGTTAAATTATATGACACTGAATGAAAACATGATAAGCCTTAAATAATTCTTGTTGCTTTCAACCTAAATTTAATTATTCTATATTACCAGAATAATTAAGCAAAGAAAATTTAATCTGATAATGTAAATGCACAAATGTAATAAAGAGACATACATCTTCAGGAAGAAATATTAATTAGATTTTATAGTGCTGATAATGTTATATGTGTTATAAATAAGAAAGCCACAATAAAACTCCAATTGGTATAATTTAGTTCAAAGATGAAATCAGAGATGTATCTCATTCATTTTTTCAAAAATATCAAAGAAGAAATCAGGAATGTACATCATTAATTCTTTAAAAATATACTTATAGGGCTCCTACTCTGAGAATAGCACTTTTCTAGATTCAGAGGATATAGCAGACAATTAGTCACATACAGTCTTACACTCCAGAATGGGTGGTAGATCACATATAAGTAGACAAATAAATATGCAATATACTTACAGAAAACTCACTGTTTCATAAAAACTCACTGTTTTTATGAAAAACAGTGAGCCAAGACAAAGGATATAGAGAGATATGTTTTTTTTTTTTCTCCTTTATTTATTTTATTGCATTTTAGGTTTTGGGGTACATGTGAAGAACATGCAAAATTGTTGCATAGGAACACACATGGCAGTGTGATTTGCTGCCTTCCTCCCCATCACCTACATCTGGCATTTCTCCCCTTGCTATCTCTCCCCAGCTTCCCACCCCCCACCCTCCCTCCCCTATTTCCCCCCAACTGACCCCAGTGTGTAGTGCTCCCCTCCTGTGTCCATGTGTTCTCATTGTTCAACACCCGCCTATGAGTGAGAACATGCGGTGTTTGATCTTCTGCTCTTCTGTCAGTTTGCTGAGAATGATGGTTTCCAGGTTCATCCATGTCCCTACAAAGGACCCTAACTCATCGTTTTTGATGGCTGCATAATATTCCATGGTGTATATGTGCCACATTTTCCCTATCCAGTCTATCGTCGATGGGCATTTGGGTTGGTTCCAGGTCTTTGCTATTGTAAACAGTGCTGCAGTGAACATTCGTGTGCACGTGTCCTTATAGTAGAATGATTTATAATCCTTTGGATATATACCCAGTAATGGGATTGCTGGGTCAAATGGAATTTCTATTTCTAGGTCCTTGAGGAATCGCCACACTGTCTTCCACAATGGTTGAACTAATTTACACTCCCACCAACAGTGTAAAAGTGTTCCTATTTCTCCACATCCTCTCCAGCATCTGTTGTCTCCAGATTTTTTAATGATCGCCATTCTAACTGGTGTGAGATGGTATCTCAATGCAGTTTTGATTTGCATTTCTCTGATGACCAGAGAGATATGTGACTACTTCATATGCTACTTTTCAAAGACAACTAAATGAGTTGATTTGTGCATTTATTTGATGAAATAGTTTGGAAGATTTCATTTGTGCAGAATATTTTCAGTTTATCTGCTTGAGAGTTTAGGTATTTTTAAAATATTTTTATAAAATATAACATGCAATATAATACAATATTTTGTGAATTTAGATAAATTTTAACACACCATCGACTTAAGTAGTGAAAAAACAGAGAACAATTGTACTGATGGAGTAAGAACAATGGCACAAAATTAGAGAAGCACCAGCTCATATGAAATCTATTGAAATACATCCAGATAGGAATGAGATATTATGTAGATAAGTGTAGGGATTCAAGAGCCCCACACGTTGGGCACCAGAATGTAGGGAACCAGCCCCACATCACACCTATGGGTACCCCGAGTTCAGTGGCAACAAAGGAATAAGAAAAAGACAGATTAAGAAAGCAAGTGGGACCAGGGGGCTATCATCACTTATTACTGTAGGAGAGAGTGAAAGCCCTTAGCTCTTGTCTCTCACACTATTTATTAGTTAAAATCACTTTGATCTATAGGGTAGGAGTGGAGTGATGATGGGGAGAGGATGACATGATGGTGGAGTCAATCAGTGAGCCAGAACTGAATCAGTGAGCTGGAACTGGTGTGTCATTCTAAAGATTGATAACAGTGGCAGTTTAGGAGTTTTACAAAACAAGAACATGTGGCTATTTTTAGCCTGTTATCTATGTGCAGCTGGTGGACTGTGGGCCTTACAAGGAGCCTACAAGTCTGGCTACTTCATAGTTCTATAAAGGGGTTTTATGTCCTTGAGCACAATGTTTATGGTAACAGAAGCTACCTCACCATGCACCAGAACATGAGGCATGGAGAGGCCTTCCTTCTTAGAGGAAGTTTGTTGTTCCTTGTTTATGTTACTCATAACCAATTTATGTAGGCATTCTGTAAGTCCTTTCTCCTTTGCTGCTTCCCCAAGAGATAAGCAGTGGTAATTTAGTTGATACCAGCATTAATAAATAATGTGTTAAATAATGGCATATAAATGTGAACTCATTAGGTTTTGAAATTGCTGACATTCCAAATTTATTTTTAATAAAACAAAAAGTGCTTTGCAGAATGTGCAATTTTTCTGCTGAAGCTCATTGGCTGTCCTGAGGGAAGGAGCTGCTATACACCTTTCTAATGAGACAAGAAATCACTATTTTTCATGACAAAGAAAATCCATTATTGAAATGTTTCTCTGATATAATATGATTATACCAACCAGCATCCTTTGCTGTTTTTCAAGAGATAAGTACTCTTGGTTAGATATTTCAGTGTTGCAAAGCTAACACCTTGTTGAAGAATTCAGAATTCAATGAGAAAATTCAAACAATGTTTGGACTGGCTAACCAATCTGAACTTCTATAATTTCTATGAATTAATTTAAGATATGCAATACAATAGCCAAGATTTTTAATGAATATACTTGGACATGTAGAAATATGATATGATATATTTGTAATGATACTCACAATCTGAAAAACAAACTTGCTGAGATTCTAGTCATCAACTCCTAAATGGAAAATTTACTAATTCAAATAAGTGGGCAATTTGTATTAAAACCTCAAATTTAAAAACAAAATGACATTTTATTTCAGTTTTTAAACATCTAGATCATGTGAGCTGAACACTGAAAGATTAGGAAGTACAAAGAGTTATAATTTATAGTAATTTATGATGAGAATGGTTGGCTACAATATTTTCTTAAAGGTTTATAGAGATCTCTGAATGAGAAAGACATTGATTAAAAAATGCAACTGTTACCTGGAAATCTAGTTTTAAAACATTATTAAAATCAAAATGATTCTAAAATAAATTAATAATTGGCATTATAATAACAAATGTTGAAATCGTGTCATAGATGCACACGTAATGACATAGAAATATGTAATTATTTGATTATATTGGTGATTAACATATGACAATGAAAAATAAATTAATTCTCAGCCAGAAAAATCTGAAAATCAGTTTTATGGAAAATATGGAGCCATTAAATCATTTTACAAAGAACCATATTTGAATTTAGATAGCTCCATAAGGCTGGAGAGTGAAAAGACTAACAAAGTAGGTATGATGGGAGGCTGGGAGAACTGTCAGAACTGTATTATGGAATTGCAGAGCATAAGTAATGAGAATCTGAATTATGAGAATGGTAATAGAAATTTAGATGAGGGAAATGACTCAGATGAATTCAGAGTTATTTCTGCAATGAAACAAAAATGTTTTTTGTTGATTAGAAGCAGATAACAAATGAATAGATTGCTTTATATTGATATGACATCAACATTTCTAAGATTTATCATATAATTAATTATTGAATAAAAACCATGACTAAAAAAAATATTCTCGTGAAACCAAACCCAAAGCTTTGTGTCCTGTGTGAGCAGTGAAAGGGTCAATATTCTCATCAACCTCAGGACAGATTTGGCTTAAACCTAAAATCCTCTTTCTATGTCATAGCAAATACAGAGCCTCTTCAACATCTCATCAAACTGAGGCTATGGATGGACTTAATAATAAGGAGCTGAATGAAATGATCCTGAACCCTGAGAAAATATTGTAACACAGATAGAATTAAGTAGACTAGGTACATTGTCCTCACCTCACCATTAGTTGGCTAAATAATGACCCTCATTATTGCAAAATACATATTTAAGATTGAGTATTCTCTACATCATCTTTGTTGCTGCCTTTCCTCAAATGCCTCCAAGTGATGAGGAATTTTCTTTTTCTCTTGGTTACATAATTTAATTTGAAATAATAGTAAATAGAATGTTCTGTTTTCATTCAAACTGAAATGGCCCTTCCTCTCAACAAGTGATCCTGGATTTACCTACACAAAACAAAGTCTAATTTCTCTTTTATTTTCATACTGATTTCAAATATACATGTGGTTTTCAAATTTACCCTCTCAGTTTAATAATGACTTCTGTAAATTAAATATAAAGCTCCCAAGTCCCTACACTGATTTCTCTGGTAACATAATTCTAACCTTGATCTTTGTCCTTTGTGCTATACAATGTGTCTGCAACCTTCCTAGCACATTTCAAAAAATCCAGACTTTCCAGCCAACATTCTTTTTTCTCTGCTTGAATAGGACATATTCCTTGGCTCTTTCTTGTGTTTGTATCATGTCACTCACTGGCAGCCAGGCATACTTACACACTACCACGCTAGAAATTTCAGATAAGAGCTAAAGGGACAGCATGAGGGGAATAACTAACAGCTTGCCTTCCCTGGGAGCTTTGACAAAACATACTGAGATGCTGCTTACAACTAGGCAGTAAAGAGTAAGTGCTTCATCAATTATTCTCCTCTTCATGCTACATCAAGAAGGCGGCACCACTTTCCCATCCTCCACCATCTACAACTGTCTATTTATGCAAAGACACCCAAACCATAGAAGAACAGCTGTAAGGAGTAGTTAGAATAGCAGTATGTTTATTTGCAAACAAGAGACTCAAGCAGGGTTGGATATGCCACATTAACACTCATGCCAGGTTTCAAGACAGCCAAATCAACAAGCACCAGGTGACAGAAAACTCAGAAAGGACAGGTGTAATTCTTGCCTAGGCTATGCCAGTGCATAAATTTTTTCATAATCCATTTTCATTAGAACAGCACTGCAATTGTACTTGTCATAAAAAAAAAGTGTAAAAAACTTGACTTTGAAATTTCCCACATTATCTATACTCTAAATGATAATAATCCTTGAATGTTTTTCCTAATTCCTCAAATTATTGACTGAGCAGGTTGCTCAATACCCAAGAAATGTATTTGGATTTGTTGTCTAGGAAAATCTCACTTAAATATAAGAAATTTACTGATATGGTTTAGCTCATCTCAAATTGTGACTTTCACATCTAGACAGAGGAACCTAGTGGGTGGTAGTTAGATCATGAGGGCCATTTTTCCCATGCTGTTCTCATGATAGTGAATGTGTTCTCATGAAATCTGATGCTTTCAGTGTTTGGCACTTTCTCCCTTGTTCTCTCTCTGTCTCCTGACACCACATAAGAAAGTGTTTGCTTGCCCTTTGCCTTCTGTCATAATTGTACCTTTCTTGAGGCCTCCCCAGCCATGTGAAGCTGTGAGTCAGTTAAACGTCTTCTTTAAAAAAAAAAAAAAAATGATCCAGTCTTAGGTAGTTCTTTATAGCTTGTGAAAATGGACTAATACATAAAATTGGTACTGAGAGTGGGGTTAAGAAACCTCCACCTAGTTCAGAGGATGTATGGAAATGTCTGCATGTCCAGACATATGACTGCTGCAGGGGCAGAGCCTTCATGGAGAACCTCTACTAGGGCAATGCAGAGGGGAAATGTGGGGTTGGAGCCCCCCGACAGAATTATCAATGGGGAACTGCCTAGTGGAGTTGTGAGAAGAGGACCATCATCCTCCAGAACCCAGAATGGCAGATCCACCATTCTGGCTTGCACCAAGGGTCTGAAAAAGCCATGGGCATTCAATGCCAGCCTGTGAAAGCAGCCATGAGAGCTGTACCTTGCAAAGTGGGCCTTGGGAGCCCACACATTGCATCAGTGTGCCCCAGATGTAAGACATGGAGGCAAAACATATTATTTTGAAGCTTTAAGATTTGATAAGTGTCCTACTGGGTTTTGTACTTGCATGAGGCCTGTGGCCATTTGTTTTGGTCAATTTCTCCCATGTCGAATGGGAACATTTACCCAATACCTGTAGCCCAGTTGTATCTTGGAAGTAACTAACTTGTTTTTGATTTTACAGGCTCACAGGCAGAAGGGATTTGTCTTGTCTCAGGTGAGACTTTGGACTTGGACTTTTGAGTTAATACTGGAATGAGATAAGCCTTTGGGAATTGTTGGGAAAGCAATGTTGATAGTCACTCAGGGTGGCTGGCAAAATATTACAGAAAATATTTAGGAAAAGTTATATAGTCTCAAACCTTTTGGAAGGCCAAAAGATTTTACTGAGGTAGGTTGAAGGCAGTAGCCTCATTAACATTAGCATAGGAAAAAGATAGAGACTGATCAAAGGCCTTACCTCACACCCATTTGTCTCACTCTGTTTGCTCACGCAAACTTTGTGCTGGCTGGTCTCTCAGTGGGAGATCAAAGGGGAATTTGCTGTTAATAGGATTTACTCTGGGCCCCTAACCTAAAGCTTTTATCAGTAGTAAAACCACTCTTTTAACCATGTTGATTATCACAAGTGTGTTAAATTAGAACCTCCGATGTTGTAAAATCTTGATGGAATAAATGCGTGGATGAACAGGGAGTCTTGATCATTGGTTGCATTTGTCACTCTGAAAGCAGCTGACCGCCATCTCTAGCCGACTTGAAACACTGTAACAGTGTGAGAGTGCATTCATTCACCCATAGTTGTTGAGTCAGGGCTGCAGGTCAGACTTCGGCAGGCAGTAACCCACATCTCAAGGCATGATTGGTTTTAAAATGTAAAAATGACATGGAATTTGGGAGGGGCTGGGGGCAGAATTATATGGTGTGTCTCTGTGTCCCCACCCAAATCTCATCTCAAGTTGTAATCCCTTCATGTGGAAGGAGTGATCAGGTGGGAGGTGATTGGATCAAGGGGTCTGTTTCCCCATGATGTTCTCGTGATAGTGAGTGAGTTCTCATGATATCTGATACTTTTAAAATGTTTGTCAGTTTTCTCTCCCTCTCTCTCTTCTGCCATCATGTAAGAGGGTGCTTGCTTCCCCTTTGCCTTCCACTATGATTGTAAGTTTTCTGAGGTGTCCTTAGCTATGTGGAACTGTGAGTCAATTAAACCTCTTTTCTTTATAAATGACCCAGTCTCAGGTAGTTCTTTATAGCAGCATGAAAACAGACTAATTCACATATGTTCTTTAAACATCCACAAACACCAAACACTGTAGTAATACCCTGGCTATATTCAAGAACTTTAGCAGTTTATCTTGAATGTTTATTGTTTGTGTTATAATTCATTTCTCAATAGTATTTTGTAGATACCTTTACCAAAGTGGGGCTTAAAAAGTCAACCAATCTGCTTACAGAAGAAATAAAAATAAAAACTAAAAACCAACTAGAGGTAGAACTGGGATTTGAATTTCATTTAGCTTAAAGCCCAAGCCTGTGTTCTTGTCAATTTGCACACTGTGTTGTACATTTGATTTTACAATATTTTCCATCAAACCAATTTTTTCTCTGCAAGTAAAATCCTACATCAATTTACTGGAACATATGTTGCAAGCACAAACAATATGCATGCAAGATAAAGTACTATATTATCCAGTGTTTATAAAAAAACAAATTTATCTTTACAATTAAAAAATAGTTCTCCATAATACAATGGCTTTCATATTTTACTTTGTCTGATTAAATTCTATACAACTATGAAGTCAATCCTAGTTTACCTTGCATCCTGAATATCTACTTTATCTATGGTTAGCAGGAAATAATTTAGTGCTAATAATAATAACTAATAATTTTAAGTTTGTTTTCTTTTGATTATTTAGTTTTTACTCTATGCTGTTGTTTCTTTGTGAGAAGTAATAAAATAAAGGTTTTCCTTTCAGTATCTTATCAAAAAAATCCTCAACTGATATTATCTGAGTAATCCAATTTCTAGTAGTTTAATTGCTCCTTAATGTTTATAAAAATGCATTGTGTGATATTCAAATACTTTAAGACTTCTGTGATATCTAAGGTGAAAATAAAACAACATTAATGTCAACAGACCCTAAGTGGAATTCTGGCTTCAACATTTTCTAGCTGTATAACCTTCAGAAAATATTTAACGTATTTACTTGTATATTAGCATATCTTACTTAAACATGTACTTGGATTTTATCATCTAAAATAGTGGTTCATTATATCATGTAGTTGAGTTGAAGACAAATGCAATGACATTAAAAACAACTAGTATTGTCTCTTTTTTATTTCACCCTTGCGAGAATTAACAAATATGATTAACCTCAGGAAGAAAAGTTTTAGATGTTAAAGTATTTCTAATTAAAAGAAAGTCTTCAAAACAAAGATGCAAACAAAATTTAGCATAAATCTATTATTAACTTGAAGATTTGGGGATGGGGGGAAGTAAGTTCCATGTCCCTATCTAGTGTTCTTACTGTTCTTTTTCCTTTCACATGTATTTTATTTGTCTATTTCTGCTTACAAAGTGTTTTCATGTTTCATTTGTCTTTAGGTATACACTAGCTATTGTGAAGCCTACTGGCATTGTGTACAATAATTATTTGTATTCTCACCGCATAATTTGCCTACCTATTGCCAATTTCTTAATGAAAGAAGAAAACATGTTTTCAAAGTAAAGGATAGCGTGAGACAGGCAGGACATGGGAGGAAGGAAGTATACAAATGCAGTATTGTCAGATCATCAAGTATTTTCTTGTTTCTTTGCATTGAAGTTAAAAACTATGTGACAGGTCTCTTGAATATTTTGTCAGCTAATTAACTTATTTATATAAAAGTCTCTTATTATAAAATTTTTATTTGCATAATTGTAAAAATATGAACTGTCAAGACTGAAGCCACTCACATTTCTCAAAATACGTATTGGCCTTGGTTACTTTACTATACATGATACTGAAATCAGGCCATAGTACCTAGGGAGGGAAAAGTGAGGGGATGAGAGTTCTAACTCAAGATGAATATTTGACTGCTGCTGTGGCAGTGTTCAGATATCAGTTTCCAAAACAAATAGAAACACATTTTGTTCAATAAATCTAATTACAAAGTGTTCACTAACTGGTCTCTAAATAACTTGTTTGTATTTTCCATGAAGTAGCATTTCAAAAAAGTTAGAGCATGGATTTCTTGGCCACTTTCATTTCATTAGGGCTAAATTTTGGCATTTTGCTTATAAGTATTTCGTGGAAGAGGATTTTATGTAGAAAAGTATAAAAGTGTGCATAAACAACAAACTAAGTATAGAAAATAAATGCATGTATTGTCTTAGATTCTGTTTTCTCTTCCTTTTCCGTCAATCCTTAACAAATCAGGGTTTGCATATTGAATCTATATATTTTGATCCCTTATACCTTGTATAATATAACAAATCATTAATTCTAGTAGGTGATATTACATAATGATTAAAAGTAGATGTAAGACAAACCTGGGTTCAAATCTACATTCTACAGTCATTAATTATATAGCCTTTGACTAGTTACTTCAGAGTTTTCAATCTAAGACTCCATGCATCTCTAGTCTATGCTGCTATAAAAAATGAATTAGACTGCGAAATTTATAAATAATAGAAATTTATTTCTCATAGTTCTGGTAACTGTAATGTTCAAAATCAAGATTCTGGCAGATTTGGCATCTGGTAAAAGTCCAGTCTCTGCTTCCAAGATAGCACCATTAACACTGTGTCTTCCAGAGGCAAAGAATGCTATGTTCTCATATGACTGAAGGAACAGAAGGCAAAAGGAGCAAACACTTCCTGAAGCCTCTGTTATAAGATATTAATGCCATTCATGAGGGTGAGGCCCTTATGACCTAATCATCTCCCAAAGGCCTCACCTTCTAATACCATCACTTTGGTAATTAAATTTCAACATACAAATTTTGGAGGTGACACAAATATTCAGACCACAGCAATGTATAAACTATGCACAATAATAGCACGGTATTCTCAAGGTTGCTACAATGAATAAATGAGACCTGGCTTAAGATCTTAGCCAGGCACAAAAGAAGGGTACAATAATGTAGGCTCCTCCTGTTTATCATTAAGCTCAAAGCAACTAGATTGAGCACAAGTGTGATGAGGCAACAAACAATAAAGGGAACCAGAAAGGAAAAAGGATAGAAAACTGAACTGAATATTTCATATTTGATTTTCAAAGTAACAGGCGGTTGTAGCAATTAGAAAAGTGTTTTATTTGTAATGGACCAAAAGTCCAACCACCGGTCTGCACATATAGGGGTATTACTTCTTCGTGTGGTAGGAAATAATGATGTGTGTTACTGCTAGCATCATTTTTGTTGCTCAGCGATATCATCAGACTCAAGCTTTTCTGTGTTTAAGCTTTACTATTTGTGGCTTTTAAATTTATTTCTACATTGAATTTATTACTTGCAATATGACTCTGGCTGCAATAAAATCTTTTTATTATTATATGTCTTAAAAATTTTCTTCATTTTGTGGGCATTTCTCTCCAATATTCGGGGAACTTGTCATGGTTACATCTTGCCCTCATGACAACTATTCGTCTTTGCTTACGTCTCCTCTACAGCATTAAGCATTATTTAAAAACAATTCTCAGATAATAAAATTTCACATATTTCTTGTACATTGGAGCACCTGTCTAGTAGTCTTTGCATTCTAAAAGGTGTGCAGTAGGAATGCTTTAAAATGGTGCCTTACTTTGTCATTTGTATTCACCAAAATGCTGATTTATCATCTTTCTCCTTTTATGTATATTAAAAAACATAAGAGTCCCAAAGTTCCCAAACTTTATTTACTTCAGGTCTATGATTCTGTGCTTCTCAAAGAACATATTGCTTTTGGAAATTTTTGTCAAAATTTAGTAGTAAAATTGACCAAATGCATCTAAACTATAATACAAAATGGATTTTATTATAAAAAGTGATTTTGTGACCCTAAGACAAAACGAATGTATATTTAAAGGCTATAGTATGTATAATATATCATTTTCATATTAAATGCTAGAAAATCGTGATCTCAAGTTTGGATATAAAAACAAATTCCTGTCTTAGCAGATCAATAAAAATTAAGATCCTGTGACAAACTTTTATATAACACATGCAATGACTTAGTAAGTAGTCCTGATGGCCTTTTGCCATTCACCAAGTCGTACTTTGAATCAAGGCTCAAATTGTTAGTCATGAAAAATAAGAGTATGTATTCATATCATAACTTTTAATTCATGTAAGGATAATTATATCTAACGAAAAGTTATCTTTTACCTCTATCATGGAATTATTGCCATAATTATATGAATGGTATAGATATTTTTCATGTTTGTTCTTTCTCTAGAAATAATTGAGTCAAGTGCAGGACTTTAGAAACTGTAAAAATGGCTGTGCCACTTACAAAACCTGTAAGTTTCATTGATTGCTGTCCTCCTGTCTGATTCTATACCTGGATAAAAGGATACTTTCTCATTGATAAACGTCTACCAGGAAGCACAGCAATAGAAGCTATTGATAAAATGTCCAAAGGGGAAAATGCAATTGTGATATACTGTGGAATTGCAATTGGGGATCTGTTTTACGACTTCACAGTTGAGAAGTAGCTTTATCTGTTTTCTCATGTTTGTAAGTCAGTGCTTTATATCATAGGTTATTGCAGCAGGATGCTATAATGACAGTTTCCAAATTTCTTATACTCTCTTTTCCACTACTCTGTATCTTAACTGCACCATCACTTTTCCCCAGGACCATATCTTTTCATGCTTTTCCCAGCAGAGGTTAATAATAGAAATAGCTGCCACTTTTTTGAAGGATCACCAGTGTCCAGACCTTTACTCAGCATTTCATTGATAATTATATTTATCAGAATAATAATTCCCTGAATTTGACATCATTATTCCAAGTCTATATAACCTGAGACTCAGAAACCTTCATAACTTGCATTATGTTAGAAACCTAGTATATGGGTTGTACACAGCATTTGAGTTGTAAAACTTGCTCTTTACCTTTGATTTGTCCTCTCCCCACATTCCATAATGCCATGAAATGGAGGAAACAGCAGTATTCTCCAAGCTATAATATTGCTTCTTGTTCACTGTGCTTCCACCTTGTTGTGTATGAAATGTTTTCATTGTAAATATTATGGTATCTTGTTAAGTTTCTCTCTGTCAACTTAATGATGTCATCTGCTAATCTGCTGGTTACTATCTATACTGAACCTTTGTTTTTGGCCTTAGATGATTTTAATATCCCTGTTGACCACCTACTTTATACCTTCATATTAATGTCTCTTAATTAATCTCTTCAAGGGCCTGAAAATCCACTCCAGCAAACTATACCCACAAATATGCCTAGGCTTTGTCCTTACCCCAAAATTCTTCACACATAAAATGTTATACTCCAGCATCTCACTTTTAACACAAATAGTTGTTCCATCTCTATTGCTTTTACCTCTTTTCTTTTCCTCATCATTAAGTTTCATGTCTTGACTTTTAAAAAAATTTTAATCTGTTAACTCAGTTTTTTTGTATTACTTTCTCAATACAGCAAAAGCATTAAAAAATGACATCTGTTAATTTTTAACAACCACGTGATAGAAACTTTATATGTGATCACAGCTGAAGCTCATAAAGGCAAGCAAAGTTCCCAAATTCAAACAGGAAGTTTGAAGAAATGACTAAATAGGATAAAGAAACATGTCTGCTTTTGTGATTTCAAAGTCATGCTTCTTTCACTATGCCATGTTGCTACTATGACAACAATAAGAGGCTATCATACTTTAGTAAACTTTCACCTATTTTTAGTGGGAACCAAGTAAGAAAACTCTTCCTCTAAATAATCATTTATTTCATAAGGGTGAAAATTGATTATTGGGTTGAAGGAAGGATGTAAAAAAACTTGAGATATTGTAATGGTTTTTTGACCTCTAAAAGACAAAATTGAGTATATCAAAACATAAAAAATGAGTATATCAAAACATTAAAATTTATATAATGAGTATATCAAAACATTATATATCACATCATAATGAGTATATCAAAACATTAAAATTTTATGGAGAAAACAAGGAGGAAAACATACTTAAAAAGTTTACCGAGGGGATGAAAAGCCATGGAGAAACACTGCTATTAGGTCATGTTTCAAACTACAGCTAAGTCCCCAGTTTGTGTATAAGCTATCTGTGCTATTTCAGTCAGTTACAATTCTAATTCACTTCAACTTTTACATCAAACTTTATTATTTCTTAGATGACTCAATCTTTCAGCAAACAAGCAGATGCAAAATACCACATATTTGTACACAGAATTAATAGATGACTTCACATCTCCCTTCATAAAGAAAACTAAGTTTTAGGCAAGATATTTCTCAATAGTCTACCCCTCCTTACTTGGCATCCTCTTATATGAATCTATACCCATGCTAATGTCTTCTTCCTGTCCCAGTAAAACATGTGTCTTTCCTCACTTGCAAGAGATACACACACACACACACACACACACACACACACACACACACACATAGAGAGTCTCATTTTCTCTCTCAGTCTAGAGTGCAGTGGTGTGATTCTGGCTCGCTGCAACATCCACCTCCTGGGTTCAAGGGATTCTCATACCTCAGCCTCCAGAGTAGTTTGAATTAAAGGCACCTGTCCACCACACCTGGCTAATTTGTTTTGTATTTTTAGTGGAGATGGGGGTTCACCACATTGGCTAGGCTGGTCTCGAACTCCTGACCTCAGATGATCTGCCCACCTCTGCCTCCCAAAGTGCTGGGATTACAGGCATGAGCCACTGTGCCCTGCCCATATATTTTTACTTTTACTTTTGGTATGGGTTTTCTGTGTTCCCACCCAAATCTCATCTTGAATTGTAGCTCCCATAATTCCCACATGTTGTGGGAGGGACCCGGCAGGAGGTAATTGAATGATGGGGGTGTGTCTTTCCCATGCTGGTCTATGATAGTGAATAAGTCTTGTGAGATCTGATGGTTTTTATAAGGGGGAGTTCCCCTTAACAAGCTCTCTTACCTGCCACTCTGTAAGACGTGACTTTGTTCCTTGTTTGCCTTCCACCATTATTGTGATGCCTCCCCAGCTACATGGAACTGTGAGTCAATTAAACCTCTTCTCTTTATAAATTACCCAGTCTCACATTTGTCTTTATTAGGAGTGTGAGAACACACTAATTCAGTAAATTGGTACCAGTAGAGTGGAGTGTTGCTGTAAAGATACCTGAAAATGTGAAAGCAACTTTGGAACTGGGTAACAAACAAGAGTTTGGAGCATTTTTAAGGGCTTGGAAAAAGACGGAAAAATGTGGAAAAGATTGGAACCTCTTAGAAAGTTGTTGAATGGCTTTGACCAGAATGCTAATAGTGATGTGAATAATAAAGTTGTCTTCTGTTTAGTATATAGTGTTATTAAAAGAAAGAATAGATATAGTTAATATGTTGAGGTTAAGTACATATTGACCCCTCTGATAAGCTTGTTCTAAATTTCAGATTAAGACAAATAAAAGACACATGTTTTGAAGACAGTGTTTCATTAAGAAAAGAAAAAAGATAGCATACAACACTATTATGTAACCCTTCTGTGTTAGTATGGGAAATTAGAAAATGCTTTGAAAGAGCTACACATATACAGAAGATTTTCCAATTTACACATAAGGAAAAGAAAGTAAGGGAATATAAATGTAAATGCTTTCAAGAGTGAGTCTCAGAATTGTAACTGTTGATGGAAAATTTTAAACACCAGCCATTTCTTATTTTGTTTGTTGAATCCAGTGTGGATTATGTGCCCAGTGCTCTAGATGCCAAACGGAAAGTGACATGTTTACAAGTTAGTAGATAAGCAGCATGGGGTTGCTGGAAGGATAAGAGCACTACATTCAGGCACATGCCAGTTCAACTTCAGGCAGTGTGTACTCAAGTAGGTTAGTTTTCTTTTGCTGATTTTTTTATTTTGTCTTTGAAACAGTGATGTAGAAATATAAAATTTAGAACCAGCTTATTAGAGGGGCCAATATGTACTTAACATATTAACTGTATCTATTATTTTATTTATAACTTTATATGCTAAACACAAGACAACTAAGCCGTTGCCTAAGGAATGGGAATCCAGAAAGAAAAACATACAAGGAATTATGTGATTACAGTGTAAAATGCTAAAGATATCATGTAAAAAGTACATGGTGGTAGGAGAACACATATATGGGCCATTCAGATATGCCAGAGTGTCAGTGGAAACTTTCGGGAAGACTAAATTGAATGAAGAATGAAAACAGATGAAGGACACAGGAAAGTATTCTCAAACCAGAGGAAATTGAAAGTGGCCAAGTCAAAGCACACTGCTGCTAGTCTCTAAAAGTGGATCCTGTGGATGAGAGATATGGAAGCTGGAGAGGAAATCTCATTCATTTATTCATCTTTTGCCTTAAAGAGATAGGGAAATGTGAGAGATAAAATACCTAAGGCACCAATCGGTAAGTGCCACAGTGCCACAGCACTGAAGCAAGATCCACAGACCCTGTTCATCCAGGGACTAATCGTTGGTGGCTGGATGATGGGAGTTCTAGGGATGTAGAATCAGGATTGTGTGGAGCTCTTGGGGAGCTCGGCACAGAAGCTATTTAAAATTCTCATACAGAAATTTCAACGCTTACCAACAATGATAATATTTCTTTTGTGTACTAGCTAAATGTCAGTCCTGGAATTAGGTTAAAAGACTGGTAAATTAGATTATGGCTTGAATTTATTTTTGTTTAAACTTACTTTATTATAATTTGACATTTTCTCCCCATCTTCTCTGTGTGTATGTGTGTGTGATCCACAGGATCTGTATGTTAGCTAGTAATGGATAGGTCAGGTTTCAAAGAATAAATTTCTTATTTTATGACATTGAATATTTAATAAAATTTATAGTGTAAAATTTATGATGCTGGCATGATGAAGGCTGTGTCATTCATCTAAATTGACTTACAAATCAGTGACAATCACATTTGTATATAATTTTGCTATTTCCAAAGCACTTTCATATTATGAAATGTAATCTCATATTAATTTGGTGTGGTGGATGGAGCAGCTATTCAATAATTTATAAACACTCTTCAAGTGAACTTTCATATCACCAGGAGCAAAGAGGGACATGTATTATCATTACATTCACTTTGTAAAGTGTAACTTGAAACCTGAGAGATAAAATGCATCTTGACAGGCAAAATGAGTTTGATATCTCTAGACAGAAAAATCCAAAGAAATATATGTGTACATAAAATTTCAAAATGAAAGAACTTCACAAGTGTTCTCATTTCAGTCTTTATAATTTTTAAAAAGGCCATTCCTCAAAGATCTCTGAAGCACACAAATTTTGGAACTAGATTCTCATCTGAAAAACTTCTTTTCAGTACACCAGTTTAACATGCATTTGAAGTTTAGAATTTGGTTTTGGAATCAGTAATTAAATCTGTCTATTTAGTAGAACTTTGAAGCTAAAATTTACAAAATTCTTTTGTTAGACATGAGGCAACAACAAGGATTCCAAATTAGAACAAATGAAAGACTACTGTATGGATAAAATAATGCTTACTTTCAGTAAAACTTATTTCCAACCACTCTACGGTCTTTGTAAAAGTTATTACTAACATTGATTGCACTAAACAATTATTGGGGAGCTCTGAGGATACTGAATATAGGACTGCTGTCCTCATAGAACTATTTCTGATATAGCACATACATATAAAGGAGCATTATAAAAATACTGTAATTGAGATTAGAGAAAAACACCTTAAAAGTCAAAAATAAGAAATTAAAAGATAGTAGATATACTTTCTACATGTGTATTCTTGGCAAATTTATTTTGAAGAGTTAGTACCTACAAAATATTATATGTAAAAATATTACAGATTGTTACAAAATACATATAATACTAGTAAAATAGAAGAGGAGTAAGAGAGAAAAAGGGGAAAGAATAAACTCACTTTTTAGTAAAAAAGTGAAAGTTAAATACTTACATTAAAAAACACTAGTGGATGAGTGATGCATGCAGAAAACATAAATTAAAAACTAATTTTAAAAATGGGCATAGTGGCTAGTTTAACATAAGCTACCAGGAAACTAAGAACATTAAAAAGATGTACAACTGATAATACTAGAACAACAACAACAACAAACTCTTTAACTATCCTCAAAAAAAGTGTCTGTGAATTATAGAGCAAAGAATATGCATCTTCTATAGAAACATGGAAAATATAACACAATATACGTAATTTAAACATACTACGATATGGTCAAGATCAGATAAATTAGTCATACAAATAAAGGTAAAAGGACTTCATTTATCCATTTAAAGACAGATTCTTCCATTTGACTTACAAATCAAGGTTCAACTATGCATGGTACATGAGAGAAAAACCTAAAGGAAAATAAGTTAAAAAGGCTAAAAATAAAGGAATGAATAAGGTGTGTGAAAGAGATAAGACAGCATTGATAATGATCCTGAGAGTACATAAAGTGGAATTCTAGCCTAAAAATGTAATCAGCTGGACAGATCTTATGGGTATGTCAAATGTTACACCTTAATAATGAAGAATATAACTTTTCGGGTCCTCAAGCAACTCACAGAAAATAATATAATGAAGAAATACTGATGCATTTGATGGAGTAGATGAATTACAAATGAAGCATAAAAATTTTTGAAAGCTTAAAAGTACTTCTGAAAAATCCAAAAGTAGGCATTAACAATTATTACCATATCCGTGGTTTTGGTTAGAGAGTCTCACTGTAAGAAGATGTTATCTCTAAGTTGATTTAAAAATTTAATACAACTCTAAAATAATATAAAGCAGGCTTTGTATGCCATTAAATAAGTTGGTTCAAAAGTTCATATGAATAAACAAACAGGCAAGAGCAGCCAGTAAAATGCTGAGAAGATAAAATGAGAAATCAGAATATTAAACAGATAAATCAGATTTCATGACATACTATAAAGACTCTAATTAAAATAGTGTGGTACTGGTCTATAAATACAAAACCAGAGTAGTTTTAATTATTTGAGGCATGGATCTTATTTAATCTTTTTGTACATGGGAATTGTCTATTCATGATTTTTCTCATTTTCCCATCATGCTTTTGTCCTTTATTCCCCATTAAAAAATATTTGGGAAAGACTTTTGTTAATGGTCATGAAAAGATATTAAAACTCACAATTTAAAAAATGCAAGTAAAAATATCATTGAGACATTATTTTTTCACACTAGATTGGCAAAAATTAAAGTGACAGCACATTCTGCTTGAATGCTGTGAGTAAATAGGTATTGTCACACACTGCTGATGGGAATAAAACCTGATACAATCCTTCTAGTGAAAAATGTTGAAACTACATTAGCACTTGCCCATGTTACCCAGAAATCCCACTTCTGGTAGTTAACTCTAAAGAATCAACAACACAAATATGTGTGTGTGGAAGGTCACTCATCGTAGAATTGTTTTTAATTATAAAACATTGGATACAGCCTAAATGTCTTTCATAACAGAGTGGTTGAATAAACTACAGTACATCCACACATTGGAGTATTAGGCAGCCATTCAAATGGAGGAAGATCTCTATGAACTCAGATAAGTGGTTTTCAGCACATATTGTTAAATTTAAATAGTTAAAGTGTAAAATAGCGTTTCTGTTTCCTATTATGTAAGACTAAGCACATATGTAATAATATACATGTATATAAAAAAGAACTGTAGGAGGAGGAAGGAAAACTCGGAAATGAGATATGCTACCTACAGGGTATAGATTGGGAAGGGGTAAAACAAATAGGGAAATGGAAGCAGTTAAGAAGAGAGCGGGGACAGTGATACAGCTCCAATTATACATTTTTTATATTTTACTTTTTAAAGTCTGATAAAGTTTCATATGCCTCCAAAATAAATTAGGTAATATCAGCTAGAAAGAAAAAGAGGACAAAATGGAATACATATGGTAACAAATAACCCTAAATTGTTTACATATGCATGTATTAGCATACTTCGCTTAACTTTATGAGAGATATAGAAGAAACAAAGTGAATTCTAGAAACAGAATTTTTATAGAAAATAAAAATATCTGTACACAAATACTGTACCCTAGTTATTTTTCACAAGAATACAGGTTAACATTTCTGAAACTATGTAGATTATATATTTAAACAAAAAACTAAATATATTGTGTATAACTCACTATACAAAAAAGATTTTACAAATAATCATAGAGAGAAGCCTAGAATGAACCTTTTGGTGTTGGATTGGATTAAGAAATAGGAGAAATAGATAAATAGATATAAATAACAGCTACAGAAATAGTTAAAATATGTGCATACATGGTATAAGGTATACGTTTATGTGTGAATAGTACATCTATTTCCTATCTATGTCCAGTGAGAGGATCCAGAAATAAATGACACCTGGGTAGCCATGATGGCAGTTAAGAGTCTTGCCTTCTTAGTATCACTATTATATCACAGAAGTGAGAACTCCTGAGAGAAATAGGCAGATTCCAGGAGTGGGGAAGGGCAAATATAATATGAGTCTTAAATATCTTGAGGTGCCAGAAGGTAAGAAAGTGGTTAAAAATGATAAGGTCATGTTGAAATCACATAGAAGCCAGTGTTTAAATCTGGGACAATAGAGCTAAATAAAGAAGAATAGGAATAGATTAAAATCCATTAAATAAAATAAACATTAGGGAATCTGTATAACATAAATAATTGGATAAATAAATGAGGTAAAGAAACTGCCCTATTCACATTAGAATTTAAACTAACAAACATAGAAATGCTGATGAAAATTATCATGCGGTAGACACCAGAGTAACATTTATTGTAGGAAAAACTCATCAAAGAATGATAAATTAGGGAGCAAGTATATATTAATAATGAGAAAAAAAGAATATTTTTATTGTTTCAAAGTGTATTTCCCAAGATAATTGTTGATTATAATGAAAAAAATTGTGATGTCACACAGGAGAAATGTGATTTATACCAACTGTCTTAAGTAATCAAAATTAACATCATAAACAATAAGAAATTTCAGCATTGTGTATCACTCAATGCAATGCACTGAGAAAAGTATAACATCATTCATAGGGCAATCTACTCCAAAATGCATAATCTCAATGTAAACATGAGACAATATTAGACAAACCCAAACTGGCAAAACATGTACAAAATAGTACTCTTAACAGGTGTCAAAGTTATCAATGTAAATAAAGTCTGAGGGCTGTCTCAGACTGGAAGAAACCAGATAAACATAGCAAACTGTATTCAATCTGGGATCCTAAATTGGATCTTATATTAGTAAATGAAAATTAGTGAGCTCATTTGGTAAGTTTTAGTAGCCCTATATATTATGTAATAGAATTGTTATCAATTAATTTTTCTGATTTTGATATTTGTACTCTGGTTGTGTAAGTTAGTAATACTGGAGAATTAGGGTTAAGGGTATGTGAGATACTTTATTATATTTGAAACTCTTCTCTAAGTCTGAAATTATTTAAAGTAATAAATTAAAAACAAAACAGAATAAAATCTTGGAAACAAATTTAACATTTCACCCATTCCTTTATTCTTTCATTTATTTAACAAAGGATTACCAAGGTTTGTTAAGTGCTAGGAATTGTTCTCTATGCTGGGAACAAAGACATATATGGTAGGTAAAACCATTGTTGTCTTTCAGCTTCTGTACCAGTCTACGGCCATATCACCCTGAACGCGCCCGATCTCGTCAGATCTCGGCAGCTTCTGTACTGTTTGAGGGGAGAATTTATAAAGAAAAACATACACCATTATTTTACAAAGTAAGTACAAGTCCCTTTCAGATTTATAAAAACAAAGAAAATAAAATAGAGTGATGATACTATCGCTGTTAACAGAAAAGGGACAGGGAAAAGATAAAGCTTTATAGCTATAGAGAGTCATTCGGTATGGCATCTCCGCAAAGTCCACCAACCAAATCTTACCACACATGAGGGTCTGAAAGAAAAGGAAAGATGCACCTTGGTGATAAAAAGTAAAGCAACTGATCTCAACAGATGAGTCTTCTTGAATCTTAAAAGAATGTCAGCTATATTACAGGCATTAAGATTTTCAAAAATACCTCGTGTTTCAAGCCATAAAATGTCTGTGCTAAGCTGGTCATATATAGGGAATTAAATATCACAGTACATTCTGAAGAAAAATAGATTAATTTATAGGGAACATGCTTCTCTCATTGGAATTCTTCTGTCCAGCAAAAAACAAAACAAAACAAAACAAAACAAAAAAAAAACAAAAAAAAAATGTGTTCAATGTTTACCAAGCTTTAGATGCTTGAAAAACCACTTATTCCCTTTGAAAGGAGAATGAAACTATCTCATTCATAAATATGCAGTTTCCAAGACAAGTTTAGACCTGCATGATAAATTATTTTCAGAATGGGAAGACTAGTGCCAATAGATTTACTTTAATGTAAACATGGTTACATTGGAAACTAAAGTTAGGCTACCTTTAATAGGAAGAAAGCACATGACAAAATGGTTCCATACTGACAAGAGTGGATTGGAGATCATAAATTTTGTCATTTTCTAAATAAATAAAGCTCAGGAAATTTTAGAATTTTTCAGATGTTTCAAAACTTAAATTATTATCTTTCTTCAAAATTGATTCCTCCTCTTGCATTTCCTGTCCTTGCTAATGGCCCTGGCCTCCACAATTTGTCCAAGTAGGAAACGTTTTCTCTTTTCATTCTCTAATTCCTTGATGTGAACTGAGTTTCACATGAGCTGTATTATGTCTTTAATTTATTCTGTTTCAAATTTCTTCTTCTTTCTATTACATGACGATTCTCTTGGTTCAAACTCTCATCTCGTTAGACTATTATACTTTTCTCCCACTTTATCTATTTTTCTCAAATATCTTCCCAAACTGAGCCATATCCCCAGAGTGATCTTTTGAAAACATAGGCATTTTTGTGCAATTATCAATGACTCAATATTTCCACATCTAACTATATTGGCATCATATACATGGTAAGTTCCAAGATTTTTATATCCTTTATATCCTATTATTAACTTAACATTACATCTATATCTAACTTTTGCCACTTCACAGATATGTCATACTCCTCATTGAGAGTCAATGTATTTAATGGTTAAAAGCGTGGGCTCTAGGTTTGGACGTCCTAGTTTAAATTCTGCTTTGCTACCTATTAGCAGTTTAACAGGATGCTCTGTCTGTGCCTATATTTCTTTATCTATAAAATGGTGATAAATGTGTTATCTACATCTTTGGCTATTGTAAATATTAAAAGGGCTATTCCTCTTCAATAATTTAGGGACAGACATGACATAAATTGATTGCTCAATAAATGTTAGCTATGATGATATTGATGCAGAAGCAAGTCTCAAAACTTTTGTGAATGGGTTTTCTTTTTCAGAAACATTCATTTTTTTCTCTATATTTCTCTGCGTTGCATGCTGAGTCACATTTTAAGACATATGCAAAGTTTCACACAATTAAACAAATATTGTCTGAGCTCGTAGATATTTATTATAGATCAGAGATCCCCAACTTGCAGGCTGGGGACCAGTACTGGTCTCTAGCCTGTTAGGAACTGGGCCTGATGGCAGGAGGTGGTGATGGGGAGCAAGTATTATCACCTGTGCTCCATGTCCTGTCAGATCAGCCATAGTCTTAGATTCTCAAAGGAGCACAAACTCTATTATGAACTGCACTTGCAAGGGATCTAGGTTGCGCACTCCTTATGAGAATCTAATGCCTGATGATCTGAGATGGAACAGTTTCACTCTGAAACCATCCACCATCCCCTGCACTCCTGTCTATCACCCTGTCATCTACATTAGGTATTTCTCCTAATGCTATCCCCTACCAATCCCCCCATCCCCTGCTCTTCCTTCCTTAGCTCCCCACCACCCAGGCCCTCATATGTGATGTTCCCCTCCTGGTGTCCCTCTGTTCTCATTCTTTAACACCCACTTATGAGTGGGAACGTGGTGTTTGGTTGTCTGTTCTTGTGTCAGTTTGCTGAGAATGATGGTTTCCAGTTTCACCCATGTCCCTGCAAAGGATATGAACTCATCCGTTTTATGGCTGCATAATATTCCATGGCGTAAGTGTGCCGCATTTTCTTTACCCAGTCCATCATTGATGATAGTCTTTAATTTTGAAAATATTGTCTTTACGGGCAGGAAAGTAGAGTGACCTAATACACTTGAAGCTAGCCAGAGCTGATCACAGTGCAAAACACAATTTTGAATTCAGAAAAGGAAGTGGCCATCACTCTGTGTGCCAATGCATTTATTTTCCCTTATCTCACCATTGAAATTTCCTCTGCTTTAAATTTATAGGACACTATTAAAATGTAAAAGCATATATTGCCCATATAAAATTTAAAAAGAACACTAAGACTGAAAAGCAAGAAAAAATATATATATATTTATTTTGTGGAAAGCCCTCAAAGACTACCCAATTTGAGGACAATGATTATGACTTCTCTATATTTCAGTTTCTAATATGTGGCTTGTATATACTGTGGATTATCCCAGCCAGGAATTTTCAACCTGACCCAGCTTGAATTCCTCAGTAACTTGTGCTCACATGGCTCCTCTGGTCTTTATTTCAAGAGTGGATGTTATGACAGTGGAAAGGAGGAAGAAAGGATATCAGGCTCTGAACATCCATCCATGTAAAACATTGAATAAGACTAGCTGTTAAACAGCCAAGGGCTTTTACCACAGAAAGGTCATAATTGTGACTCCAACAAATTCTTCTAACAAGTACTAATTTGGGTTCATTTTACAGAAGAAGGAAAACTCTTGAGGCGGTTAAGTGAATATAGAAATTTTACTCAAACTTGGCTTCTATTCCATTTTTCATGTTCTTTTTATCATGTCCTATACCTACCAATAGTTCTAAACAGTTAACATATTTTCTAAACAATAAAGTATCATACTGATGTTAATCTATGTATTTCTAAAGTACAATTGCTATGTAAATTAACTTTTATCACAAGGTGAATGTATTTTATCAAAACTCCAAGTGTATCTGTTATTATTAAACAATGAAAGCACATGGAAAGAAATCCTTATAATACTGTGTGTATATACTTTAATCCTTATAATATTGTGTGTATATACACAATTTATATATAATATATAATGGATATATTTCTTACAAGAAATCCTCATAATGTGTATATATGCACGCAATTTTACATATACAATATCATAAGGATTTTTAAAATATATATTAAGAAATATACATACATTATATATATAATTCTTTAATATGTATATTAAAAAATACATACAAATTATATTTTTTACCTTAAGCTTTACTATGTAAGAGGTTTTTAAGATCTAGCTCAATGCCCTCTTTGATAGATGGAGAAAAAGAGGCTCCATTAGGTTAAGTGATTTATAGTTTACTCAAGTGATAGGTATAACTGGCACCTGGAACTTGGCGTCTATAATTCATTTCTCTCCTGCTATATTTGAAGCTTTTTTACATTTTCATAGAATATTTAGGAAAGCAATTATCAATATTTTACACATAGGGGAATATACCTAAAATGACTGATAGAGCTACATCTTTGCAGCTAACTAACCTTAATGGCTAATTGGTGGCAAGGATGTCACTAAAACCTGATAAACTAAAACATATCAGAAATGCTGTTAGGCAGGATGAGCAGGAGAACATCATAAACAAAGTATAAGAGAAAGTGTTTATTTCCTGCATCCATACTTTTTATTATAAGTTTAGAATATGGAAAGAATTATAAATAGGCTGTAAGTAATTTTCATTATTAAACCTCAGTCACAAAATCATAAATAAAGATCATGTAAAATATAATTACCATAATTCTGGAATGTTCTAACTGAAAGGCCTGGCTGAGACATAAGGAAATCATCTATAATCTTTCAGTTGTATCCTTACCTCCAGCATTTGCTATCGACAAGCTCTAGTTTAGTGTTATGCTCATATTAAACATTAAAACACTATTTATGCTTTTACGATGGTAGTATCTTACATTTTTATTGCAGACAGGTATTTTGAAATAAATCTGATAGAATATTTGACAAAATAGCATGTATATCATTCTTTTCAATATTCATTTTCTTAAAATTGTTCACAGCAACAGAAACATGCATTTGTCTATAATTACAACTGGTATTATTGAAAGAAAGACAAAACACAGAGGATTAGGGTCATTATTTCATTTCTTATGTTAAGAAGCTGTGAAACTTCAAGCAAGACATGTTGGGTTTTGAGAGTCTTACTGTTTGTCACATCTAGAAAACATAGCTTGATTGTTAAATTAGATGTGAATGTGTTTTCTTCCCTGAATATTGTAACATTCATAGAGCATTTCCTGTGAACAAGGCACTATCTATTCTTGTTGTCTTACTTTCATAATCTCATTTAATCTTTGTATAACTCCTTAAAAGTTGTCTTTGCTTTGTAGATACAACCATTAATCATCAGAAAAGTTAATAGCTAGTTGAAGGCCACAAAATTACACCATGTCAGACCAGGGATTTACATTTACAGCTCTCTGAGAACTGAATTTTTTGCTGTATTATACAAAATCCCAAACATCAAGGAGGCTTTTCCTTACATGTGAGCCCTCAACAACTTAAGCAAATAAGAAGAAGGTATTAACATTTAAGTTCCACTCCCCTGTCAACAAATGAAAACCCTTACATGATTGTGCAAATTATTGGGTGAAGATTTAGTTTATTCATTTACTACAGATTACAACTGCATGGAAGCAATACTTACAAAAGAAGTTTTCATATCTTTGTTTCTTCCCAAATTTAATAGAGTCTCCAAATTGCTAAGGACATTATTAATACATATCTCAGATGAGTAAGATTCATGGATGTTCTTGCATTTTGATAAGAACATAGAGAAAATGTGGTGTATTCTAACTAAGGAAAGTGAGGAGAAAGAACACATATGATGCCACATGAGAAACATTTGAAAAGACAAGCTGTTTAGCCTGAGTAGTATAAAATTATGGAGCACGTTTGCTATGTGTAAGCACAAAAAGGATCTACACGCAGAACAACAATTACACAATAAACAAGACATTACAGGGTAGGTTCAACAGATAACAACTGCTAGCAAACTATGGAAGGATTTCCTACCAATTAAAGTGCCTCAGACACAAAACAGGCTATCATCTGAGAGTAGAATAACTAGTCAAAGAGAAGTCAGCTGTCTACCTGTCAGAGAAGTTCTGGCATAGATTCACTGATGAATTCAGAGTTGGAGGGATGATATTACTATAAGATATGAACTAATAACACTGAAATTTCTTCCAAGTTCAATTCTAGAGAAGCCAGCTCCTTTTGTGCTTATGTATGAGTGTTTTTCTTTCAACTTGAGTGCTTCAAAGACAAAGGAGTTATTGTCTTAACATCATTTTTTATTGATAGAGATAATTCTGTCTTAAATTAAGGCTGAGAAGCATTAGTTGATAATCCAAACACTGTAAAACTAAAGAAACATTGTCATGAGTGATCTACCTAAATAACTAATTTAGAAGAAAAATTTCAAAGAGCACAGCATGGCTTAAAAGAATAGAAAGCCACCATTGGCCATTTGTACAGATCTAAAGATGCCACCATGATTACCATGCCAACCCCTTATTTGTTCTTTTGTATTAGCAGAAAGTCTATCTTTGAGGTTGATTTTCTGGAGACAGGAGGAAGTGATATCCCAGTGTGCTTTCAACAGCTGCAGATTTTCCATAACTCATGATGTTTTATTTTAGATAGACACAAACCAGATTGCTTCCTTACTTTAGCAAACCTCTTTTTCTAAAGATGTATGCCATACATATTTGCAGGGGAGTTATGCTTTTAAAAGATATCTTTTTTTGGCTGTAACTAATTTAGCTTATTTTCAGGGACAATATGGAAGAATTTATTTTTATTCTATCAACACATAAGAAATGTATACCTCCAACTTCTAGTTTCTACTCAACTTTACCCCCTCCCAACCCACTTACATACCTTCTTCATCTGAATTACTCTAAATCTTGCTTCAATATATCAGCTCAAACATCAGCTTTCTAGAAGTCATTCAGGCAACCTTCTCCTTGACTTCTTGGGATCCCTTCTCTAGGTTCTCATAAAAATTTCTACCACAATCACTGTAACATGTATTTGCCTGTCTCTTATCAAGAATTAAAAAATGCTGCTGAGAGGTATAAACTTTGGTTATTGTCATTACCTTTTCAGAATCTGTCCCAATAAGTCTGTTTCTATAAGACAAAGGATCGGCACTTGGTGAAAGTTTGTTAGCCCAATTATGCATAAATCATCACTTATACATCACATCATATTTGTTCTTTCTCCTCACTTTCCTTAGTTAGAATATGCTACACATTTTCTCTGTGTTCTTATCAAAATGCAAGAACATCTGAGAAACTTACTCCTCTGAGATATGTATTAATAATGTCCTTAATAATTTAGATCCCCTATTAAGGATAGCTGGAAGGTGTAAAAAAAGTTGTTATTTACAGCGTGAACTTCTTTTTGAGGTAAAGACCCTGGAGAGGGCTATTTCTAGTGGATACCCAAAGGAAAATGCTTTTATTTTACTTTATGCAATGTAGGATTTCTTTTTGTTAAGCTCATCTAGTCCTAGGACTCAAGTAAAGTCTGTTCCTTTGACTAGATGTGTACTTTTTTGAAACACAGTCTCTCTTTGTAGAGACTCATATCTCATCTTCTTCATAAATCAGCTACTATTTATATCCTTAAATCTGCTTATTCCTGATTTTTAAACCCATACTGTCTAGCATACTATATGTATAGTCAGAAAGTCTGGTATCTTTGAGTACATGCTAACCCAGAATACAGAAAATCTGATTACATCATATTTGGGGGAATTTTGAATAAAGTCATTCTGTGGCAGTCATGTTGATACCTATGCAAGATATTCACTTTGTGCAGTAAACACAGCCCTAGTCTAATGTATTACAATAGACTGTAATAAAACACTTGAAGAACATGCTTATTAGTTACATTTTATAAAAATAATAATCTCCCATGCTTTACCTAATATCTCCACATGATAGATCATCAGTAGATAGATCATCAGTACATATATATATATATATATATACACACACACACATATATATATATATGCCTGTTTTTTTTTTACAATTTTTATTTTTCCTTCCTAATAGACTATCTTTTTTTAAGGCAACTATGTCTTCATTATGAAAGAAATTTTTCAGGCACAGAGTGTAGACAGTAGTCATGTCTTCCCAAATACAGGTCTCCCATGAACAATTAAACCAATGCAAGGTCCCTTTCTCAGTTATTTGAGAGTTCAGTAGAAACGTTTTGTTTTTCCATTTTCTGTGACAAGAGATATCTTAACTAGATTGTTTCTGCTATGAAACTGTTGTTTCAGTCTCTGTCCCTTAATTCCTGGATCCTGATAGTTTTGAAACCTCCTTTTCTAGCCTTCAATAGTTACTCTATGGCCTTTTCTCTTTAATCTCCTCTTTCTAGGCCCTGAACCAACTTTATTTCCAATAGACCATATTAAAAAATGTAAACAAATAAAATTGTAGCAATGAAAGAGGAATGAATGGAATTAAGATAATAATATTCATTTTGTATTTATTAAATGAGTTATATAACATTCATTATATGCAAAGTACTCTCAAAGTAGATGTACAGAGCTGACATAACAACAAATTGAATTCTGATCTCAGAGAGATTATGTAATATATGGAAGAAAATATCATGAATTGTGAAGGATATCAGACATCTACATAAATGAGTTAATGTAGGATACAGAATATGATAAAATACCCTGTGAAAGATCTAGATACAATGCTATGGGAGATTTTAAGAGAGTAAAATTAATTGTGGCTTAAGGAACAAAGGTAATCAGAGTAATATTTGAAAGGAAAATAACAAACATTGACACGTGGAAATAGAAAAGTTGCAGCAAAGTCAAAACTTTGTAGACAGCATGTGAAATATGAATAAAATAATGGAAGCGACAAAGTGTATGGATGTTTCAGTCAGTAGGTCACTTGACTGCAAAGCCAAATAAGTGTGAAGGAGCAGTGAGAAGAGGTCATAAAGTAAACTGGAGATGAGATCATCACAGGTCTTGAATACATTTATTTGGAAAATTACTAGGAGCCAGCATGCTTTAAGAAAAGTATATTAGGAGTTCCGTAAAGGAAGATGGGAGGTATGAGAAAAGATGCAAGTCCTACTGGGAGACCATCACCACCACTGTCTCCCTGTCACTGAGCATGAGCTAGCCTTTAAAATTCTGAATACGCTCAGCATTACAAACAGGGATCCTTTTCATTCTCCAACATTTTCCATTTGACTTTCTAAAAAATGAAAAACATGCTCTTTGATAAATCATTTCCTTTTAAAATAACATTCAGGTTTTATAGAAAAAAGTTAAAAGTGTATGTGAATCAGTAGAAACTGAAAAATGGGCACTGTTTGAATTTTGTGCATCACTGATACATATCTTTAATCGATTCTATTCTTAAAAACACAAAGAATTCTCCTGTTTTTTTTTTCTTTTTCAAATTTTCCTTCCCTCCTTTACTTCTGTTATTATTTGGCTCTGACTTTTAAAATGAATGTTTTTCCTCTTTATAAACTAGGTAATAACTTGGCCACCAACGTATTTAGAAGGTCACTTATATTATTCTTTCTTTTTCAATGCAGAGAAAGACACTCAATGTTTTTCTCCTACCATGCTCCTGTGAATATAAAGACATCACTCTTCAGAGTGCTCATGTACCTTATTGAATCATTTAGCATTCAGTAGAACATGTTCAGGCACCCAATCTGGTTTAGGGAAATACTTGCAGATACAATTTAAAAAGCCATATGTAGTAAGCTATATAAAAACAATGGTAGCTGAGGCATCTTTAAATATTCAAAACATATCATAAAATATGCTGACTTCCTTAATAATCACATAGCATGTTTTTGCACACATTGTTTTGTTCCAGTGTTCAAATAAACAACTGCATTAAAAAACATTTTACTGCTCATAATACTCCTTCTACAGACATAAAGAAAAATAAAAGTACCAAATTCAATGTAAAACAGTCTCACAGATATTACTAACAAACAAGACAAATATTGTTCTGTTTAAATGTAACACTAAGAAATTTACAGTGCCATATTACTAGGCATATACTGCTGTCAGACATTATGTAATCTAAAATCCTGGCAAGTTATCCAGGTTAAAGTGATTAATGTTTTCTCAGTTCAAGTATTATAAAATCTCAGTGCGAAGTGCTACTGGTTGATTGGTAATTGTACACAAAATATGTCCTGGTAGGATTTCCCTTTCCTGCCAGCACAGTCCAGTGCTGCTGCCCAAAGGCTCTTTGTTAACCTGTGAGGAACTCTTACAGAACAGTTACAATTGGTCAAAATGTACTTTAATGAATATTGGAAGATACTTGTTTTTAATTAGAGGTCAATATATTCTGGAAAACAGATGGCCAAATCTATCTAGGGTGTACCTGAAACATAAATATGTTTTAATGTTATTCTTGCTGTGACTTTTATTGACAGGAAAGTTTGGAACTTCCTGGAGTCTTGTTGAATAGCTTTGACAAAAATGCTGATAGTTATATGGACAGTGAAATCCAGGCTGAGGTGGTCTCAGATGGAGATGAGGAACTTACTGGTAACTGGAGTAAAGGCCACTCTTGCTTTGCTTTATCAAAGAGACTGGCTGCATTTTGCCCTTGCCTAGAGATCTGCGGAACTTTGAACTTGAAAGAAATGATTTAGGGCACCTGGCAGAAAAATTTCTAAGCAGCAAAGTGTTTGAGAGGTAACAGTGAATAAAAGTTTGTTAAATTTTCAGTCTTATAAGGAAGTACAAAAGAAAACCCCATTTTCTGGGGAGAAATTCAAGCCAGCTGCAGAAATTTGCATAGGAGCCCAATGTTAATCACCAAGACAATGGGGAAAATGCCTCAAGGGCATGTCAGAGACCTTCCTAGCAGCCCCTCCCCTCACAGGCCAGGAAGCCTAGGAGGGAAAAGTGCTTTTGTGAGCTGGATCCATGCACAGTCCCTGCTGTGCAACCCAGAAACTCCAGTTATTGCTAAAAGGGCCAAGGTACAGTTCAGGCCATTGCTTTAGAGGGCACAAGCCCCAGCCCTGTAAGTTGTCACATGATATTGGCTGTGTGGGTGCACAGAAAATAAGAATTGAGATTTGAGAACCTCTGCCTAGTTTTCAGAGGATGTGTGGAAAAGCCTGGATGTCCAGGCAGACATTTTCTGCAGGGGCAGAGCCCTTATGGATAACCTCTGTCAGGGCAGTGCAGAAGAGTAATGTGGGGTTGGAGACCCCATACAGTCTCCATTGGGGCACTGCCTAGTGAAGGTGTGAGAAAAGGGCCACTGTCCTCCAAACCCCAGCATAGAAGATCAACTGATAGCTTGTACTGTGCATCCAGAAAAGCTGCAGACACTCACCGCAGCCTGTGATAGCAGCTGGGAGGTGGGCTGTACCCGGAAAAGCCACAGGGGTGGAGCTGCCCAAGGCTGTGGGAGCCCACCTCTTGCATCACTGTGACCTGCATGTGAGACATGGAGTCAAAGGAGATCATTTTGGAACTTTAAGGTTTAATAACTGCCTGATTAGATTTCAAATTTGCATGGGGCCTGCAGCCTCTTTGTTGTGGCCAACTTCTCCCATTTGGAATGGATGTATTTACCCAATGCCTGTACCTCCACTGTATCTAGGAAATAACTAACTTGCTTTTGGCTTTACAGGCTCGTAGGGGAAAGGGATTTGCCTTGTTTCAGATGAGAGTTTGGACTTGGACTTTTGGGTTAATGCTGGAATGAGTTAAGACTGTGGGGAAATGTTGGAAGGGCATGATTGTGTTTTGAAATGGAAGGACATGAGGTTTGAGAGGGGCCAGCTGCAAAATAATATGGTTTGGTTTTGTGTCCCCACCCAGATCTCATCTTTAATTGTAATTTCATATCCATACCCAGATCTCATCTTTAATTTTAATTTCATAATCCATACACACACACACACACAGGGACAGAAAGAGAGAGAAAGAAAGAGACAGAGAATGAAAATGCAAATGTAGACAGGGAGATAAAATCTAGAAATTTAGTGCCTGGAGGGTTTTAACATGCAGTGCCAAGTCTTTTCTTTGCATTTGTATAATATTAAAGGGCAAATAAAATATCTCAAGATAACATTTCATAGTAGCTTTCTTGTTAAGGTTCCCCATTTCATTACCAACAAGGTTGTGAACTTTTAAAACTTACACTGTTAGTCCCTTTCCAAGTCAGGTTTTAATCTGGAGTCTTGAGTTGGTTAGAGGAAGCCATATAGGCTAATATTTTGCCATTTAAATAATGTCAGTGTAGAATTATATTTGTCTAGGACCCAGAAAGTCAAGACTTGGAGGAAGAAAAGTGATCTCATTCCCCTTATCGGCTATGGCAACATAAAATTTGGGTTCACATAATCATAACAGTGTATCAGCAAAGGAATAAAATTTAATTATATTTAGGAGTAAGTAAGGCATCCTAGACAAAGAACCTTGCAACATCAATATACAGTATATAGTTTAAATGACAATAGGCTTCCCCCAAAATTCAACAACTTTAGTAAAGCTAATGGGAGCGTTAGGCTGAAGAGAGGAGAGAAGGCTGAGTGCTGCTAAGTTGCAGACACAAATGATTGTCAGCCATTATTGCAGAAGTTATAAGACAGGTAACTTCTTCAATTACTTTTGCAAATAACATCACTCCTGTAGAACCTAAAATTGGCCTTTTGAGATATCTTTTCAGGTTTTTTGCATGTCTGACACCCATGACTCCACATAGACCTACTTGCTTCTACAGCACCACCTACAAGCAATTTAGCAGACAGGAGGACAGCTTTGACCCTCTATGAGTTCCTCTCTGTCTCAACCAATCAGCAGCAAGACTAGCCATTCCCGCCCTTCCCAAACTGCTTTTGAAAAACCTCTAACCTAGGAGCTTTGAATGAGGTGATATGAGTACCGACTGTCTTCCATGTGATGTGTCTGGCCTTATGTCTATTAATTCTTTCTTTACTGTAATCCTGTTGTCTTTATTTGTACAGTGGGCAGGAAGAACCCCGTGGCAGTTACATAACTTAAAAATATGTAATAGTCTTTCTATGTCTATAGGAAAAATAGTAGAGACACAGAGAGTAAGCTTTAAGGGGATTAGTTTAAATTTTATTGTGTGAATTATAAAGGAAGGCCAGTAATCAAGGATCAAACATGACAAGAGTCACAGAGGATTTCACAAAAGCACATTTAACACTCTTCTTCATGCATTACTACCCTTTGACCCTTGGTCAAGACAGAACAATGGCTGCATAGGGCCACTTTTCTCAAATGCTGTCTCCTCATCTAATGTCAAACCATAAATCCATGGGAAGGGTTTGTATGGTTTTATACATTTCTTTTCAACTTGCTAATAATTGAAGAAATAGATTGTTCTTTTATTTATCTTGTAAGTTTACTGGCACATAAAAAATAGAAAATATAAAAAAATTTATATATCTTACTATAGCAACAAAGTCAAAACCAGAACATGTAACTCATAGATTATTAATCTGCCACCCAAATCAGAAAATATACATTTTTGCTAGAATTTTATCACGTATATTATTCTTAAATTTAATATAAAACCATTTTTAATAGGTTTTGCAGAGTTTTAGAGGAAGGTATAACTAAACTAACATTTATTGATGCTACTGTTATTTATAAGAAATACAAATTTTTAAGATTAGTTCAATTTTTTAATACACATAAAAGAAAAAATCAAACTGATGAAAATTTTAAAATTTGGTTCTATATTTCTTATTATTGAAAATTTGAAAGCTAAAATTTTATAATAAAATGTCAAATATATCTCTTGGTAGGCTATGGATTCACTTTATTAGTTTCATCTCTCTAATCTGTCCTCTTACAGAAACCAACCTCAGAATTAAAGTGAGAAAAATCCAATTTAAAATTGTGTTGGTTGCCAGCCTCAATTATACTCAGAAAAATATTGAGAAAAGTATTTTCAAAATTGTCATGTAGTTTGTAATTAGAGTTGGTGAGACAATGTACATTTTATAAGTTAGCAAGATTCTTAAAGACGATTACAAGAGTTAATGTACAGCTGTTAGGAAAACACACAATTTACTTCCTTCAAATTAAAGCAATGAACAAATAAAATAATGGCTTCAACTCAGAAGAATACATTGCCAGCATGACTTACAGAAGTAACCATTTACCCCTTTGCTAAACTGCTGAGTATGACATAGGCAAGTCACTTCACGTATCTGCACCTCAGTTCTTCATCAACAATGTGGAGAAAATAATACTCCTACATTATAGCACTGCTTCCTGGGAGGATTAAACTAGAAAAAGTATGTGTGTGTGTGTGTGTGTGTGTGTGTGTGTGTGTGTGTATGTGTGTGTGCATATATATATAATAACTAATAAAAGTTACTAATATGCTTTTATTGTTCTTAGCATTAGTGTATTTCTATTTTAATGAGATCTATGGTGTAAAAATTACAAAAGACAAGTACAGTTGAGTTTTAAAAACCTGTTTTTAATAGCATAAAGTGACTAGAACCATCCAAATACCTCTCAATGTCACTTTGCCCCCAAAAATAATAAAACACGTTTTGTGTCCTTCTGAAAAAAAAAAAAAAGATATGGTTTGGCTCTATGTCCCCACCCAAATCACATGTCCAGTTGTAGTCCCCACATTTTGAAGAAGGAGCCTGCTTGGAGGTGACTGAATCATTGGCGGATGGGGGACAGTGATTTCCCCCTTGCTGTTCTTGTGATGGTGTTCTCATGAAATGTGGTTGTTTAAAAATGTTTAGCACTTCCCACTTCACTGTCTCTCTTCCTCCTGCTTCAGCCATCTAGGATGTGCCAGCTTCCCCTTCACCTTCTCCCATGGTTGGAAATTTCCTTAAACCTCCCTAGCCATGCTTCCTGTACAGCCTGTGGAACTGTGAGCCAATTAATAAACCTCTTTTTTTTTTTTTTTTTTTTCTGAGACGGTGTCTCTCACTGTTATCCAGGCTGGTGTGCTGTGGCTCTATCTCGGCTCACTGCAACCTCCACCTCCCAGATTCAAGTGATTCTTCTGCCTCAACCTCCTGAGTAGCTAGGATTACAGGCACCTGCCACCATGACTGGGTAATTTTTTTTATTTTTGTATTTTTAATAGCAACAGCATTTCACTATGTTGGCCAGGCTGGTCTCGAACTTCTCACATTGTGATTGGCCCACCTCAGCCTCCCAAAGTGATTAGATTACAGGCGTGAGCCACTGTGCCTGGCCAAAACCTCTTTTCTTTAAAAATTACACAGTCTCAGGTAGTTCTTTATAGCAATGTGAGAACGGACTAACACATAGATAGATAGATAGATAGATAGATATGTATTACTATGTATGTATTTACTATACACATTAATATGTATTAGTATACATATTAAATATATATACTATACTTAATATATATTAAGTATATATAATATACTTATACTTAATATATATATAATATACTTAATATATATATAATATATAGTATATATATTTAATTAGTATACTATTATACTATTATACTAATTAAATATATATACTAATTAAATATATATGCACTAATATGTTTATATATATATATATTTTTTTTTTCTTTTTTGAAGCTAGTCCTTTGTATATCTAGCAATTTTCTTCACTGAGCTTTGTCTGAGCCAGGCAGCTCAAGAGTGAGGCATACTAAAATAGCAGAGAGTATTGACACATACTTAAAGTGGAGCTCTATGTAATTGTTTTACACATAGCTTCTGGGTGAAGCATAATCAAACTGAAGAGATTTCCACTTACATTTTGCTTACATTTCTACATTGCAATAAGATAAAACAATATTTATCCGTACTGGAAATTCTAGAGCAAAAACTGCAAGACTTGCTGAAAATACATATTTAGCTGTCCTTATTTGCAAGATACGGTAAATTGAGAAATAAATTATTCTAACGAATACTATTCAATAAAAACAACTGGAAATAAAAGAATTTGGTATGAAAGTTAAATTAGGGAGGCTCATTAAAATCTGTACATCTTCCAAGGATGCAGAACGTTGAATAATTCATTAGTTGCTTAACACATTTACACACACTTAAAAACCATGCAAAATCTTTTTATTACTGAGTGTTTTTTCATTCTGTAAAAGGATTACATATATTTTTCATTTGCAAGACTCCAAAAATTTAGGTGCAAAGTAATTAATATTAAGCTCGTTCTAATTAAATCAGCAGAGGAGATTTAGCTGAAACAATGCTAGGTACTCAAATTAAGAGACTGTCTCGTTGCATAAAATAGAGTGCATTTATCACAGATAAACTCCCAGACTATGTGTTTGATGACATTCAATGAAGAAGGAAAATGAATCTTCACAGTATTGTAGGCAAGATGCACAGCATCTTGTGTCTAATAATCTGCTTTAGAAGTCTTGAAGCAAATATAAAAAATATAAACACTTTTGTTTCTTAACTAAGCCAAAATGTAATAACACCTAAAGTAAGTCCTGCTAAGCTGACTAGCTTTACAGAACTACATAAATGAAATAATTTTGCAGATATATGTATAAACAGACATAGGTTGTATAAAAGCATCAGCATATATATGATAACTTACATCATACTAAACAGACATAAATTTGAAAAAACTAGGCTATTGTGTGCTTCTTTTAAATATCATGAAATATGTCTATATAGAAAATCTGTCACCAGTTTCACTTAATATTTTAATATATATTAATTTATTCATATATTGAATTTCTATTCCATGCCAATAACCATGCTAAATGCAACAAACATAAGTATGAGAAACAGCACATGTCTGTCTCTTGCCTCAGTTCCTCCCTAGTAATCTGCTTTATAAAAGTTTCTGAGAATTTTGTAAATAAATGCACATGAACATATAGAAGCAACTTGGTATTTTTATCTATTGGGATATAATAAAATTGACTGAAAGACAAACGTTGCTTAAATATTGAAAGTAGCATAGATAAATAAAGATAATAGATTCCTAAATTTCAACATTGCTTGAGAGATTTTAGTTTTGTTTAAATACAATAAATTGGTTTTAGAATAGACTACAGTAATTGAACTATTTTCTTCATATTTTTAAGTAAACACTATAAATGAATTTTTGCAAGCTGCCACATTCCTAACAAACAAGTGATGTTCTATTTAATGTATTTACTTGTGGTTGGGATATAATTAACAGACCTAATCCTGCATGAACTTGTTTTGCTTCTTAGCATACCTTTTTTAAAATTTGAGGTGGAGCCTCACTCTGTCGCCCAGGCTGGAGTGCAGTGGCATAACAACCTCTGCTTCCTGGATTCAAGTGATTCTCTTTGCCTCAGCATCCTGAGAAGCTGGGATTACATGCATGCACCACCACCTCCTGCGATTTTTTTTTTTTTTTTTTTTTTTTTTTTTGTATTTTTAGTAGAAGTGGGTTTCTCCATGTTGGCCAGACTGGTCTCAAACTTCTGAAACCAAATGATTCACGCGCCTCGGCCTCCCACAGTGCTGGGATTACAGGCATGAGCTACTGTACCAGCTGCTAATTAGCATACTTTATCAATTTATCATGTAAAGTCCTCAATTTTCAAGCAAGGCCTCTCCACCTCCCATCTAAAAATGTAATCTCCAATGAGCATGCAATTATTTCAGCTACCACCATGATTCAAGGTTTGATTAAAGTCAGAAATGTAGGCCTCTAGGACGAAGGAATCAAATGCTAAAACTAGAAGGAACTTGAGCATTTATAATAACTTTGCTCAAATACTTCTGCAGAAATAACTTTCTATGCCCTATGAAATAGGGAATGGAAAGTAATAAATCAACATTGCTATAGTAGACTTAGATTTCACTCATGAACATAAAATAAATTGTTTCTTACACTTACATAGCATATTTCTCTCATTCTTGACATTTCACAATTTTCTCTGACAGTTACACTTCTGTTCAGTCAAGTAGGGTCAGCATGGCAAATTGGAAATATTTTACAGGGTTTCAATTTTCAGGAGAATAAACCATAAAAAGAGAAGCCCTTGACATATTGTTTATGACCTGCCATATTTATAAAGCTTTCTTTTGCTTACTACTTCACTCCCAATTGATATGCTGACATTTGTGACATTTGTCAGATTCAAAAAAATATTTATCACATTCTATTGTATTTTTTTTTAATGTGGCTGAGGCTAGGGAAACTATGGGATGTTCTGTAAGGTAGTGATTATCTGCCCAGGGTTTGACATTAGAAAATCTGGCTTTCAATCCTAGCTCTGCTCTCCTTTATGAGCTAGCTTTTTGGTTGCTGTAAGATATATTCTTCCATTCTTTTTTACACCTAGAATCTTGATATTGCTGTAGTAGTAAATTGCTCAGATAAAAAGTTTTATTCCCAGCTTCCTTTGCTATTAAGTCTGACTAAGTAATATGTTTTAGGCTGATGATATTTGGAAGTTTTCAGAAGGGGCTTGGGAAAGTGTCTTAATATGAAGACAGGGACTCAGGGGAAAAAAACCCACTGACTTCTGGCCTTTCATTTTTTTCTATCTGAGAGGAAAAGAAAAACTGCCTAGAATTGAAGCTGTTCTTTTTTTTTAGTTGACTATGAAAGAGTGAGCACATAGTACTGATTGGTAGGTTTATGGAAATATCAAAGTCCAAAATCCTGATTTTATCATGGAGCCACCATCATACCTTGAATTTCTTACTTCCAGACTTTTAAATGTGTAATAAAAATAAAATTCTTGTTTTGTTTAAGCTACTGCTTACTCGGTTTAGCCCTTTTAGATAAATGTAATTCCTAATTAATATATTAGTTTTATCCTCATGGGAATGATATTAAATCTGAAATTCAGCTCAAAATTTAAAAAAATTATTCATTCATAAAATGTTTCTATCAGAAATTACTTCAATAAGTGAGAGAATCAAATAAGAACCATGAGGGAAGGATTATCACAATGCTTGCTATTAAATTTGCATTCAATGAATCATAATAATTATTGTTGTCTGCTATTTAAAAGGCAGAAACTTACCATTCCTTTTCTTCTTTTTCTTTTAAACTGTCCACTTCATATGTTACATCTGAGAAACTAAAAAGGCAATCAATTATTTAATGACTTAATGTTAACATAAGTACAATCGTGTCTTCACAAGTCTCTAATTCTTAAGTATAACTATTTATTGGTTATTCTAAATAATTATGAATTATATGAATTATGGGTACAATTAGTACAGCTATTTAACTGGGTGAATATCAGCAGTCATGCATGATGAATTGCTTTTAAAGTTTGTTTTTCCAAAACTTGCTCTGATTTTAAGTCTTTGAAAAATCCCGTGTGTACACTACTATTTTTTTCAAAATACTGAAACAATGATTGCTTTAAAATTAAACTGATGATTTTATGAATAAAAAAAGAAGAAAAAATTAAAAAAATTTAAGTATAACTTGAGTTTCCATGACTTTTAAATGAATGTTTGGCTTTTTATAAGGCCCTAGAAAGGTATAAGTGGTATCAACTTAGACAGTATATGATTTGTTTTAAATAAACCAAGAACTAAAAAGAATTACTGTAGCAAATTTATTAATGATTTGAAGAGACTATTTTAAGATAAAAGAAAAACTAAGAAAAAGCCCAAATCCCGACTACACATGTTCTATGAAAAGCTGAATCCTTATTCATTATTTTCGCTGTTATCTCAATTTCAGTGACCAGTTTCCGATGAATTAATATAAATTAATTTATGTTTAAATAATTATTTTTTCATTTATATTTCAAAGAATCATAGAATTTCAAAACAGGATATTATTGCAATCTTAATATTTAACACTTTAAATTACCTCTTTGCACAAATAGGCTACTTGATGAACTCCATTTACCACTTTTTCTTTCTTTTTCACTTGTTGCAATTCTTTCCAAATTCACTCAGAAAAGCAATTTTCTATTACTCATCAGTTTCTCTGGCTTATTTAGTTGAGTTGTTTTAATGTTTCATTTGACATTTTCAATTCTGAAACTGTCAATTACTTCCAAAAAGCAATTGTTGACACTGACAATCAGACACAGACTTATTCAAATACGTATTCCCCCCACCAAACTCTTCTGAAAATTTTCCAAACTGATGCTTCCTCCTCTCATCTAGACATTCTGATTACAGAGTCTAAAATATGTCACTGTAATCTGTATAATATGAAACAAAAATATTCAACTGCAGAAAAAATAACTAGTAATGAATACAATATGAGTTGACAGAGTTCTAAAATATAGAAAATTATCAAAAGCTATAACTACATTATTTGCTCAACTAAAACAGAAATGGAAGAATTTAAACTTTCTTAAGATAAATTGAAGTTCAATTTTTTTATTTATTTAAAAATATTTAGAAAATGCCAATTACATATATGTTGTATGATTAAATAAAAAATGAGCTTGTGAATTACCTGAGTGCTAGGTCCCTGTCTGTTTCATCTTTGTCTCCTCTATCTTTTAACATAGAAATAAAAGGAATCATATAGAGGAACAAAGGTGACAAGATGGGAATAAAGAAGATGGCATTAAGGCAGGAAAGGAAGAAAAGGTCAGTGTGAGACAATGCCTCATGGTAAATTGAAGCATGGCCTGTGCAGAAGATAGATCTTACCTCTAAAGCCAACTTTTATATTTACCACCTGTTCTTGGGCCTCATTCCCTCATCTGAACTCCATAGAATCCTTGTGAGGATTAAGTAAGATCATCGCTACAAAGTACCTGATACATAGTCAATACTTAATACATGGAATTTCAAATAGTAGGCCAAATATAAAATAAGAATCTTCAGTTTGGAGGCACATTCTATCCTAAATCCTTGTTGGTGAAAACAGGACTCAAGACCAACCCAATTTTGTCAGACAAAATGATGAAATTATGTGAACTTGAAACTCTAAAATCTAAAATAATTCACATCTGTTAAAAACTCAAAATAATGAAACCCAATAGAGCAAGTAAAAATGTAAATGCAAAATAAAGAAATAACTAAAGGAGTTCCAAAGCAAAATGTAAGTTCAATCCCTGGTAGACAAAGTTAAGGAAACTCAGAAAGGAAGAGAATGTGCAAGGATTCTTTCATTTCATATGGATCAACCCCATATTAAAACCCTAGGTCCTACCTTAGCCATCTCAATGTAAAAGAATAAAATAAAACTAGAAACTGAGGTAAGGGTAATAAATAATACATATTGGAAAAAAACTTTAAGACAAAATGAAATAAATTATTTAAGGCATTTAATTTAGCAAGGACTACTCAGTAAAGTGACATAATTAGAATCAAATATCAACAACTCTAGTCTTCTGTTTCTTTTCATTTTTGTCTTCTTTACATAAACAGTTTAAGTTTACAAAATATCAGCAAGATAAAAAAAGAAAAGAGAAAGAAAAATAAAATAAAACAAAAAAAAAGCCTGGAGGTCAAATTAAAATGAGGAGAGCATTTTGTTAGAGTTAAGAGTCCCTTGTTCAAGAAAACTTTAGGGAAGAGGGCCAGGGGTGTTGTATGATGTTTATCTTTGGTGTATCCTTAGCACCTCTGAAGAAATAAATGATGCACTGAATTATAAGGTATATTAGCTCTAATACTAGACTAGAAATTAAACTCAGCATTATAATACAAAGCAGATAATTATACACTATATGTTTTTATAAATAAAAAATATAATTGTTTTATATCCTTTTTATGATGAGAACACTTAAAATCTACTCTTTTAGCTATTTTCAGTATGCAATATACATGCTACATACATTGTATACTGAAAAAGTGTATTTGTGTTTGTGTGTGTGTGTGTGTGTGTGTGTGTGTATGTTTGTGTATACATACACACAGAGAGACAGAGGGTCTCATTCTGTTGCCCAGGCTAGAGTACAGCCCCATCATCATAGCTCACTGTATCCTTGGACTCCTGGGCTCAAGCCATCCTCCCACCTCAGTCTCCCAAGTAGTAGGGACTACAGGCATGCCAGGGTAATATTTTAAAAATATTTTAAATTTTATAAAGACTGAATCTTCTTGCTATTTGCCAAGGCTGCTCTAGAACTCTTGGCTTGAAGCAATGCTCTCCTCTCAGCCTCCTTAAGCTGCTAGGATTAAAGGATTAAAGGTGTCGGTTACCACACCTGGCAATAATAATGTTAAATATTTGTCAAGCATGTAAAGTACTAAGCACTACAGTAAGTCATTTAGATGTTTTTTGTTTTTCATTTTTACAATTTTATCTTTATTTGTTTTGTTGATGTATTTATTTTTAATAGACAAAAATTGTGTATATTTATTGTGTACAACATGATGTTTTGCAGAGTGGCTAAATTGAGCTAAGTAACATGTGCAATACCTCATATATGTATCCTTCTTTTGTTATGGGAATGCTTAAATTAAAATCTTTCTTAGCTATTTTCAGTATACAATACATTGTTTTTTACTATATTCATCATGTAATTCAATAGATCCCTTGAACCTATTCCTTATGGCTAACTGAAATAAAGTTCATTCTCCATTAAACTTTCAGATAGGATACTATTATTATTATTTTTAAAGTTTTATAATAGAGATTTAGAGAACTTCTTCCTCCAGTAAATTGCAGAACGGACATATAATCCCAAGTGAGCCTAATGCCTAAAGCTCTTATCACTAAACTATGTTGTCTTTAACATAATTAGAATCCTGGTTTGTAACCCTATAAGGAACTTGAAGAAGAGTACAAATAACTCTTGTGGACTACAGGAGTATGAAAAAAATATTCATTTACATTAAGAAGAGACTTATGAATTCTTATTTTTTTCTTTTTAAATTACCCTACTTGTTCTTAGAAAAGTTCCTGCTATGAAATTATACACTTGGAAATAATTATGGATCTCTTTTATGAGTTTATTTCCTTTTTTCCTCCATCGTACCATGATACTGTTTTCTACTTACAAGACAGAAAATTGCATCTTCTAACTAAGGTTGAACCTTCTCAATTTCAATAGCTTCCATGAAATTGCAATGGTACCTTTCTAGAAAAAGAAGCACAGTTTTCCCTTTTGCTCTTTTTTTTTTAAGATAAAAAAAGGAAAAATAATTTCTTACAATACCAGGCTTAACAAGCGCATCTTATTTTGTATCTCTGGTTAAAGTGTAATTATTAACTGAACCATACCTCCACCATCTCTCTCAGAATTAGCATGTTTGGAATATGAATGAAAAGCCACCAAAGATATTCTCATCTGAGATCCTTGATGTGGATCAGATCAAGCTGCCTCAGTACCTGGGCTTCATACTTTGAAAATTTCACAGGTGATGATTGGTTAGAAAAATAGTGCAACTTACTGTCTAGTTTTCTCCCTTTAAATAGATGGCATACTTTAATCAATGGCCTTTCAAAGTTAAAATAATATTCTGGTTTTAAAAGTAAACTCTCTAAGAAGGTTGAGAGTAAATAAACTGTTTATTTAATACAACATTTGCCAAATATTTCTGTTTATTCAAATATACTGTTTATTTAATACAACTGTTTTATTTAATACAAAATAAACTGTTTATTTAATAGAACAATTGCCAAATATTATTGGCCATAATATTTCACAGAATGTAATCTTCTAATTTAAAGATTCCTGATCCCCTGGGCTGTTGAACAGTATGAGTCCCTGGCCTGTGAGGAACCAGGCCACACAGCAGGAGGTGAGCAGCAGGCAAGCAAGCATTGCCACCTGAAGCCTGCCACCTGTCAGATCAGCAGCAGGCATTAAATTCTCACAGGAGTGTGAATCCTACCATGAACCTCACATACAAGGGATCTAGGTCATGTGCTCTTTATAATAATCCAATCTCTGATGATCTTTGGTGGAACAGTTTCATTCAGAAACCATCTATGGAAAAACCGTCTTTCCTGAAACCAGTCCCCCATGCCAAAAAGTTTGGGGACTGCTATTCTAATTGCTAATCAATTGTATTGCTTACACAACTCCAGATGTAAAACTATTGGATATATTCATTACTTTTATTTTGGTTTCTGGTGTATTCTAATTTACTGTTTTTTATTAATTATCTGTTCACTTTGTTGTTCTTGCATTTTGTTAGGATTTATCTAAGTCTTGAATTAAATATCTATTTCTGTGTTTATCCAAAACCCTAAATCTCTGATTATTTAAAAACTGTTTACACAACATATTTCATTTGATTTCAATATAGTCATGCTTAATTTCATAATTTTTTTTTCAAAATAATGTAAAATGCATTAAATCAGAGTGTCAGGTATGGAGCCAAAGCATCCATGTTTTAACCTTCCCATTGGATTCTGTACCATTACTGACAATGTTCCATCAACACCTCTAGGCTATATATCCACTTTAGGGTCCTAGCAAGGTCTTCTGCATATGTTGTTTTGGTCTGCCTCCCTCACAGACAACAGTCTTAAAGGCAGGAATTGTGCCTTATTATTGCATTTTTATTCAGCCCCTGCATAGTGACTTATGCACAATAAAAGCTTAACACTAATCCCATCTTTAAAGGCATGCCATTGTTCACACTAAACATCAACTTTTACATACCATATATTGATTTAACTCAGATTTTTTCTTATTCTCTTTGAAGGAGATATTTTGAACTTTTCTCATGTCATTTTCAGGACTAGAAAAGTCTTGTACTATTATATGCTTTCTTGACTTTTATCCTATTTCACTTAAGTCAGGATTTCATCAGTCGGTTCTCAGAACAGCTGGAAATCAAAAGGCTTTAATCACTTGCTAGCAACTCAGCATGAAAAAAAAAATGTGACTTTATTTTAGAATAGATTTTCTTGCACTTATAGCATTTGCCCAAAACTTATTCTGCCTAAGTAGACAAAGAAAAGACAAAGTTTATGTCCAAGTTTACATCTAATAATTACAAGGGATTTGAAAACTTAAACATAAACTTTTGAGTTTAAAACTAGTATAAAAAGTACTAGTTTCTAATCCATTACTGGAGAGAAAATATTTTCTGACATGTTTTGCACAAACCATACTTGCTTTCCATTGTGACAGACAATTCTCACTCTACATCTCTGTAGTCACAGCAGTCTTTCAGGATTTTATACTGTGGTACAACCTATAAATATACTTAGAACAATTGGTTTTCCTGGTTCTTATCCATAAATGGTTTTTCTCAAAGAGAATCCAATTATTTTGAAGTGTCATAAAGCTTTATAATTCTACGTATTTTGATTTAAACTGTGGTCAGCGATAGCCTTCAGACTTTTTGTTTGTTTCTGCTATATTTATTCCTAGGCAGTTTTGTTCCTGTTTGATTATTCTAAATGTTACAAACACACATGTGCGCGTGCGCACACACGCGCGCGCACACACACACACACACACACACACACACACACATTTGTCCTAAGTATACCATTCTATGTTCACATCAAAATTGATTCTTCATATGTAGGACTAATTTCTTTATTTGTTAAATCTGTATTAGCTTTTTTCTGCTCATCAGTTTATTAACTATATGTCTAACTTAGTGTTATCTAAACTGATTATCATATTCTCAAAGTCTTTCTCACGGTGTTCCAAATTAAGCTTGGCTTCTCCATATACCACTTCAAGACATACTTGTGTAAAGATTTTATTTTAAAGGCAAGGAATGTGGTAGAACAAGAGAAAGAGAGTGTAGACACCAATCTCACCAAGAGACATCCAATGTACAAGTCCCCTACAGGCTCTTTCATAGATCTCTGGCTTGAACCACCAAGACACATGCAAGGATTCTTGGTTTTGGCAAAACTCGAAGAGAAGCTCTTTTAAGTGATCATGCTAAGCTTGACAAACCAATTAGGCTAGTTGGAAATCATTTGTTAAAAAAAAAATTGACCCAGAAAGTCTCCAGAGTGTTTCTGATCTTAAACAGTTTATCCTAAATTCAACTGTCTTATCTTGGCCAAGAGTCAAAATGTAGACATCCAGCTATACTCAGAAATAAAGATGGAGCTTTTCCAACCTAGCTAAAACTATTTCCACAATTTCATATGTAGATTTCCTTTCACTAATGTTTAAAAAAATAAAATAAAATAAAACACCAAAAATTGAAACATGATTGCAAAATAAAAACTTGCTCTTAAATGAAAAACAAAAACATAGTCCACTAGCTTATTTAAAACTTCAATAATTAATATCAGCCATTACTCATGTAAACCAACCTGATACAATTCACAGAGGCACTTGAACTAGAACAACTCCATCTTGAATAGGAGCTGGGTAAAATAAAGCTAAAACCTACTGGGCTATATTCCCAGATGTTTAGGAATTCTAAGTCACAGGATGAAAAAAGTGGTCAGCATAAGATACAGGTCATAAAGACCTTGCTGATAAAACATGTTGCAGTAAAGAAGCCAGCTAAAACCCACCAAAACCAAGATGATGACAAGAGTGACTTTCGGTCATCTTCATTGCTACACTCCCACCCACACCATGGCAGTAAAAAATGTCATGGCAACATCAGGACATTACCCTATATAGTCTAAAAAGGGGAGGCATGAACAATCCACCCCTTGTTTAGCATATAATCAAGAAATAACCATAAAAATTTATAACCAACAGCCCTTGGGGATATCCTGTTTATGGAGTAGTCATTTTTTATTCCTCTACTTTCTTAATAAACTTGCTTCCACTTTACTCTATGGACTTGCCCTGCATTCTTTCTTGTGCAAGATCCAAGAATCCCACCTTGGGGTCTGGATTAAGTCCCTTTTCTGGTAACATCTTCTTTGAGACTATGAATCAAGAATATTAAGAAAACCACCTATTCAAAGGCTAACTTTGGGTAAATGGTGGGGTCTGCTGACATTTTTCTGGTGAATCATGGAAGAGATGATACTGAAGAAATTCTCCCAACCCAATTTAAGTAGATTGCAGCACTGATTGGTTGACTTTGGGCAAGTGGTGGGGTTCCTGGATAAAGGATAGGACTGGGTTAGAGGCCCAACTTAGAGGAGTTAGAGTCTTTCCTAAGACAGAGAGAGTTAAAGGCTCCTCTCAATAAAAAGCAAGGATGCTTGACAGACTTTGTGTTTGTGGCCCAATTTAGGAAGGTTAGAGTCTTTCCTAAGTTTTAGGGGGTTAGATGTCCCTCTCTGTAAAGTCCCTTTCAGATGAGAATGGTTTTGGCACTATGAGATGTTAACTGCTTTTCTCTTTGAATTAATCTGCCTTGCACTCTTTGCTCATGGCTATAGATGACAGAATTAGGCAGGTACAGGATCATGGGACATGGGGAGCTTTTTCCTACCCAAAGGGGGAAATTTGAGATCTAATGAGACTACTGGAAAAGATCACTGGCCAAATCTTTTCGGGGTCACTGCAATGGGTGGGTCTTTCTCTGGTATCCCTTAGGTCTTGGCCTTCCCCACCCTCCAACAGGCATTACTCTTCTTTTTCTTTCCTATCTTTTGTGTTACTCAGGCCAACCAACTTGCCCAGAGACCACAAGTTGAAATTCATGGCCAGAGGTTGGATTAAAAATGATGTGGCCCAACCTGGGGCAAGTTTGAGTCTTGCCAGTTTGATATTGGGTGCTAAGCAGAGTAGCTAATGTCTTTGTTTTGTCACATGTATTTTTCCCTAGACAGAGGGGAAAAATATAATTTTCCTTTGTGTTGCAGCTTGGCCCCCAGGGCTATGGGCCAGCGAGCCAGGTCACTAGGGCCACTCAGGGAAAGAGGACCCAGAAGCCTGGCATACCAGCAAAAGGTAAGAAGTTCTTACCAGTCAGACTTCTGGCCTCAGTCTCTCTCTCTGCAAACCAGTTGAATGGATGGTAAAAATCACTATTTATCTCATCTGTAAAGTTTTGATTAATGGGAAAAGGGATTTGTGACAGTAGCTATAGTGAATCTGGTGTTCTTTGTGTGTCTTTCTGTATTGTTCTGTCATATAGAGGGATACTTTAGGACAGAAAATGGGCTTAGGGCACTTTTAAGCCTACTTTTTGAGATGGCCTAGTAAACTGGTCAGTTACAAACTTTGCTACAGGTCCCTAAAAAAGAAAACAACAACAAAGACAACAAAGAAATAATGGATGAGGTTTCCTTCTTGTCATGTATGTCCTTGGGAACTTTACCTTGTAACCAAGTGGCCATGCTTTATCTTTTCTTAATGGCAGACTGGTTTCAGGATTCAATTCCTGGTTTAGGGAATGAGTCCTTTATCACCTGTGTGTCTGTGTATTTGTATGTGCTGTGTGTGTCATGTTTATATATGAAATAACTTTGAATGATTGGTTTAAAAATAAGTTCTTAAATATTTTGTCAGAAATGTAAGGTGTACTGCTTTTTAGTTCATGTGACCTAAGTAATCTTTGGAAAATAAAAACAGTTCTAATTATTTTGGTAAAAAAAAAGATTTCTTTGAACTTTACATGTTTAGTCTAAATTAAGTCAGATATTAAGTTTACTAAATGCTTTAAGATCATAAACTGCTTCTCTTACTTTTAAAAATTGTTCAATTTTTCTATCTTGGAGACATCAGATTCTATATAAGGCCTGGGGACATGTGGAATTAGCCATGCCCCCTAGCTATGCAAAGAAGGTTATAAAGAAGAAAGATTTTATATAAGAAAACATGTTGTATGGTAAATTCTTGTCCTAGAGTAAAATGATTGGTTGTTTAAAAAGAGGGATTTTTTAGGGCAAGTCAGAAAATCTAAGCATGAAGCAGATGATCTGTGCAAATTGTAAAAGGATTTTTGGAAAGGAATTTATGCAATAAATGTTGTAAAATTTAAAGGTTGTTAGGCCTCCAAAATGTTTCATAAAATGGCATTATGACTCTTACTGTACAACTTGCTTGTATTACAGCTAGATAAAGCCGGGGACACCTGGATTCAACTAGGCCCTCTAGATATGCTGGAAAGAGTCAGACCTTCTGGTATCCTAGGCTCCACACCTGGTACATAATTAAAATTTCTTACTAACCAGGTTTTCTACCAAAAGTAAAAGTTGCTAAGAATTAACAGTGTAACATCTATTTGAGACTACTGAAAAAAACAGTTCTATGTGCAAAGTGTGTAAGGAAAGTAGAAGGTACTTTCAGTAAAAGATTATAAGAAGATATGGGAATGTGGATTTCTTGCCTAAGCTTAAAGGGTTAAATGATTGTTTTAAGTTAGACAGAATAAAGCAGAAGGTTTAAGCAAGTTATGGAAGGTTTGTGAAAAATTAATTGCAAAATAGATTCTGTGAGTAAACATATTGGCCAAAGTTAAAGGGATATCATTCAGATTTTCTGCAAATTAAACATTGAAATAAAAGCACAATAGGTTTTTCCTAGACCAAACACCTAACAAAAATTTGTGAAGGGTTATATAATGATTATGAGAATATTACCTTATGGTCAAACATTAAAATTGGGTAGGTATGCCTATAAGGTTTTAAGAATTGAGTTTAAGAAAATAATACACGAAGCACTGTCAAATATGAAATAGTGTTTGGCTGTCTTTGGGCTATATTTGCATAAATAACCTATTGGTATAAGTTCTAAAATAGTGGAAACTCCTATAATTCTGATATGACTTAGAGTATTTTATTAATAATTATGATTGTTACATAAAATTATTGTATGTCACAGAGGTAAACAAATTTCTTTGTCAATCGTGTTTTTGACTGTGGCTGTCCTAAGACCTTTTGCCATTCACAAATAATTGTTGTCTTGTTTTAACCCTCTTTAAAAGTGGTTTTATAATCAACTATAGGACTTTGACAGGTACACTTAAATGCAAGTTTTTTGATAGCTTTGGAGATTGTGACACCAGAACAGAGGTAAACACTTTCAGGGCACAGGGAGAGCTAAAGTGTTTATGACTATAAAACAGAACAAAAGTTAACTGCATGAACTAAACTAATAGAAGTCTAAAGCAATCTTTTAACTTTTTACTTAAAAGGTTTCTGATCCTTTGTTTTGTTTTTCAGAGTCAAGGAAACTTTTATTTTGAGTTATTTACAGCTTTAGGCAATTAAGGAAAGTATACTCCTTTGAACAAATTTGGGAGCATATTTGTTTCTCTATATCTGATTTCTCCAGAATTTGGAAACTAGTTGTGAATATTCTCAGTTTGTGGTAACATAGTTAATTGCGTAAATGCAATAAGAATCTGTTTTCCTTTGTAACAGGACACAAATGGAAAAACTGGTTATTTACCAAAGCTTTGACTAGAATGGTGTGTTTTCCTTTAAGTAATCAAATTTTATTTGTAAAGCCAGTGAAAGCCCGGAAAAACTGGCCTCATATCTTATCTACACAGTCCATATACCAGGTTTCTGACCTGTCGTGGGTAAAGAATGTCACTTTCTAACAGGGCCAAGAGGCCCAACTTATCTTGGAACCACAAGAAGAGAGGAATTTACTCAACTCATAGATATTTGAAGGTATAAAACCATGGCTCAGCTCTAAAAAGTCTTATCTAAAATTCCTTCTATGACACAGAGTTCCATCAAAGCCAATTTAAAAAGAGCTTATGTGAAAAAATATTATTCTTGTTGCTGTTTATACAAATAATCAAGCCAAGTATAAGAAAGAAAATAAGTCATACTATGATTTGTCTTTAGTAAAAATGAGAAACTGAAGAGCAAAAAATTATGTTTTGAGAACTACAGTATACCTGCTATTAGATTCTAGTATTGTTAGTTGTTTTTAGTTTAGTTGTTTTTTTTTTTCCTGCAATTTAGACTGACTGCTTATTCTTGTGAATCAATGCTACTCAGAATAAATGAAAGTGTTGGGTAATGTAAAAATATAAGTCAATATTCTAATTCTGGGCACATTGGAATCAGCTAGCACCCCATATCGGTTTGGTTCCAACAATTGCCCAGTTCATGGAAAGCCTTCAAATTTAGTTCACATGAGATCATACTACTTATCTGCTTTACTCTGTGGAATATATTGTTGTTGTACTTTTGTGTAGGAATGCAGGTTAAGCTTACTCAATATTTTCTTAAATTGAGCCCTTATTAATAATTTGAAATGACTGTGACTTGGCCAGAAAACGGAAGTGGCCTTGTAAAGCTGTCCTTTCTGGGGTAATTTTGTATCTGTAAGAATCTCCATGCTCCCCCCACTTTCTATACCTTTCCCAGATCCAGGAGAAATTGACAGTCTGTCCTCTTTAAAAATCTGAAAAGAAACATTTATCACCTATTCTGAGGGCAGCCTCATCTACATAACGAGGCTGCTTTTGCTACCCAACTTTCTTTCTTTCTCTCACTTTTAACTTATTATGGTCCTGAGTCTGATTGACCAATATAACGTATTTCTGGCTTCTTTACTGTGGCTTCAGAATGGCATTTCTATAACTCACTGGGAAGTTGGGTCTTCCTTCTGAAGGCTCCCATGTATACATATTAAATAAATAAGTATGCCTTTTTTCCTATTAATCAATCTACCTCATGTCAGTGATGTTTCAGCAAACCTTTCAGGGGCCAAGAGCCTGTGGTCCCAGCACTGGTAAAGCATTATTTCTGGGAATGATGAGAGTGTTTCTGCAAGAGATTGGCACTTAAATAAGTGAACTACAAAAGGAAGGATATCAAAAAATCTCATTTTGGAGGGGCAGCTAGAACAAAAAGACAGAAAAAAGGCAAAATCTCCCTCTGTCTCTCTCTTTCTTTTTCTCTTTTATATATGGGATACCTTTTCATTTTATCTTTAGATTTCAGAACTTCAGATTCTTCAACCTTTGGACTTCCAGGTTTCCACCTGTAGCCCTCCAGGTTCTGGGGCCTTCAGATTTGGGCTGAGCCATGCTACTGTTTTCCTAGTTGTCAGCTTGAAGACGGAATTTTGTATGACTTTCCAATCTCTAAAATCTCAAGATAAGCCAACTACCCTAATAAATCCCCTTTCATATATCTCTTTATATATCCTATTGGTTATGTTTCTCTGGAGAATCTTGACTAATATAAAGCTATACTGGTGTAAATTCCTGATGAAATGAAGCACACAGGAAGTTCCCAAGATGGGATGCCAAGGAAGACTTTCTGAGAAAAATAGTAGCTATCACACAAAAATTAAAGAGAAATTAACTAGGAAAAATAGGCTGGCATGGGTAGATAAAGATATATTCCAGTTATGGGAGTGATTGCTCACACCTATAATCCCAGTGCTTTGGAAGGCTGAGGTGGGATGACTGCTTAAGGCCAGGAGTTGGAGTCCCTCCTTGGGAATATAGTAAGATCCAATTTATACAAAAAAACTTTTAAAAAGTTAGCTAAGTACACTGGTGAGCACCTGCAGTAATAACTACTTTAGAGGCTAAGCTGGAAGAATCGCTTGAGCCCAGGAATTCAAAGTTACAGTGAGCTATAATCACACCACGGCATTCTAGCCTAGGCCTCAGAGTGAGACTCTGTCTCTAAAAGAAATAAAAAAATAAAATAAAAATATTTCAGGAAGAGGGATCAGAAAGAGTTTAGCAGAGTTGAGAAAGTGAAATTAATGTGATACATCCTGAGGGAAAATAAGAGAAAAAAGGAAAAGAGAGAAAGAGAGAGGAGAGGAGAGGAGAGAAAGGAGGAAAGAGGGAAGAGAGAGAAAGAAAGAAAGAAAGAGAAAGAAAGAAAGAAAGAAAGAAAGAAAAAGAAAGAAA
>NW_022436987.1:18110793-18303623 GCF_009761245.1 Sapajus apella | reverse complement strand
AAAGAAAGAAAGAAAGAAAGAAAGAAAGAAAGAAAGAAAGAAAGAAAGAAAGAAAGAAAGAAAAGAAAAGAAAAGAAAGAAAGAAGAAGAAGGAAAGAAAGAAAGAAAGAAAAAGAGAAAGAGAGGGAGAGAGACTGGTTATGTTTATTATTTCTGTATAGTGTAAGTTGGCAAGGAAGCTCTACAAGAAAAGTTTGGGGTAGTGAGCTAAAATAAAACCTAGGAGAACCTAGTAACTCGTATTGTTGATAGAGTTAATGCACCTTAAATTAGGAAAGTTGTTTGGTAAAAGACTGTAGTTTTCTAGGCTTCTACAAATTCTATACTCCAGTCATAGGAAAATACTTGATGTAACCTAAGCATGCATGATTTCCCATATTAGTGTTTCTTTCACCCTTCCTTTTCTGAATGCCTTCCTTCACCTCTCTCTAAATGTCACATTCTAGTTTGATGTATCCATCATACGCCACTTCCCTCATTAAATCTTTCATTGAATTGGTAGAGTAAGCACATTCTCTCTTTTCTCTAAATCTGTATAACTGCTCAGTTTTTCCCCCTCTAATATAATACCTCAAACATCTCTTCTTGAGCTGTATATATTTGTAAACTTATCTCCTCTTTCCATTAAACTGGCTTCTTTAGGGCATGTCTTATATATTTTAGAATCTCCTATATATGGTTATTCAAAATGAATTAAATAATTCTGTTTACTTAGGAGGACGAAAACATTAAAAATTGGAAAGTATAATTCTTCATAAGGATTACATATCATAGGAAACTTTTATCTTCACAAAACTTCCAAGATTATTTAAAGTGGAACAATTGAAAATTCTTACTTTTTTTAAACATTCACTCACTCATTCACTTTTACATTTATTTACATTCTTTTCTTACATTCATATAATTCTTATTGTCAGTTTAGCTGATGCTACTGCAACTGTAATTTAGAATGTATTTTTTCAGTTGAAAGAGCATTATTTGCCATCAATTGAAGAACTGAAGGAAACACTAGCTGGTGGGTGGATTAAATAAAAGGAGCTTAAATGAAAGTAATTACGTCTACTTTTAAGCAGCATTTCCTTCCAGTAAGTAAAGATTAGTCAAATATCTAAATGCATTTCTTTAATCTGAACATTTGCTTTGACATAAAATGCTTGCTTAACAAATTTTGGACACATGAAACATATCTTTTTCTTATTTAGGTAAGAAATAATTGATTTTTCCTCATTGATTAGCAGAGGATCAAATTCTGTTATTAACAGCAAACAACAACAACATAAACATGGAATTCTACTTTCTACATCAACTAAAATTTATAAGTACTCTTCTGGTAAACTCATACACTTCTGTTCTCAATGTGAATAGTATATTTGTATTTATTGAAGTTGAGAATTTCTTAGTGTAAAGATGAAGAGTCTAAGAGTACTAAATGTTCAATAATACCAATGATTTGTTCAAAGGGCCAAACCATTTACAGTTATAATTTCATTTTTTCCTTTTTACTATCTATAATTATGTATTATGCTATTTCAGTTTTGCAGATAAAAAACTGAAGCTAAAAGAATTGAGCCAAATTGCTCAAGGACATAGCTTGAAAAAGGCAAGGCTAGAATGTGCACTCACTATGACTTCAGTACCCAAGTTCTTTACCAATATATGCTGCAATATTAAGCTCACCAACTGCACACAGTAAATAGCGGTGCTACTTTGTCTAAGCCTGTATTCTCCATCAGAGGCTGCACCTCCCTTTAAGTTGTTTTCACCTTCACTGCCCCCAAAAATGTAGGCTTTTAAAACTTAAGAAATGACATTTAAAAAAAAATCTAAACCTATTCAGATTTGCATTCAACTTAAATTATTCTAACCTATATAGTGCCTTTCTAGACTAGGTCTAACGTAAATAGCAAGTATAAAACCTAAAGAATAAGGGCAGATAATTCTGTACAAAATAATAAGAATAAGCTTTTCCTTTTTTATGAAGAAATTTACAGCTTACATGCTCTATGAATTTGAAAGAACCTTAAATGATTTGATTTAACTAACTATCCCTCAATTCTATTCACGTGTTCTTGACAGATGATCTAAGAGTGTCCAGGAAATTGGCACCACTCAAAACTACCAATATTTACCTCTAGATTGTACAAAGTTTCTGTTTCCTTTTGAGCACACACACATCTCCCTAAACTGTCAATTGATCTTCATTACATTATCCTACAGCCAAAGCAAAACATTTCTATCTCTTTACTACATGTCATTCTTTAAATATTTGGGAGTAACATAACAAACATGTTTCTCCTGGCTTTATTTTCCAGAGTAGACCTGCCTAATTCCTTCAATTATTTCTCTAAATGATGCTTTCAGAATGTCTTCACTGTCCTTAATGGGTTCAGTTGTGAATTTATTTCTCCTAAAATCCAGCAGCCAGGAATGAATAGGGTGTTAAAGATATCATTTAGCCAGATGAATGGGACTCTCAATATCTTTTCTGGGAAATTCTTTTTCTGGTAAATTTTCCATTGAGTTATATTACTTTTCTATGCAGCTAAATTACACTTACTTGTAACTAAATATTTTAATCAATGTGTTAACTAAGATGCCCAATATGTTTTCAATGTGCGTTATACACACAGCCATATCTTCTATCTTGGCTACTATGGCTGTTTGACCAGATGCAAGATGTCTACAAGGTAAATACTAGTCTATTACATCATTTTAAATTCTGATTCTAATTATCCTTTATTTAAAGCACTGAATAGCTAAGGCTGAGAATTACCCATTTTGGTATATAACTTCAGATATCTATCCCAGCATTAATAACATCAACATTAAGTGTTCAGTTAATTAGTGAATTATTTTAAAGAAAAATTTTGGGACAAAATTTTATTTTCAAAGGATTTCAGAAAAGGCTAAATTGAAACAGGAGAAACACTTAAAATGAAAAGTATTTTCTTAATACATAATAATAAAAATTGAATTTGTGTTTTAAAGTTATATGCAAAGAATAGTTTTTTTCAGAAAAATAATTTCACATTTTATCATTTACTCAATTGTCAATGTTATAAAATGTTATTTTCTCATAAAACATTTCAAAACGTTAAAAATAAATAATGTGTTTCAAATCCATGACCAAACCAATCAGACTATATTCATTTTCCAGTTTTCTCTTGGTTTTAATCTATATACATGAATAATATAAGTGCTTTTTAAAATATTTTTAATTCTACAATTATGTACCACAGAAAATTATATATCCCTAGAACGTTGAGGATGTGAAGAAGCCTAGTAGAAATCAAAGCTTTGCCTAGTCAAATGATTTCAGTTCTCTGCAGTTGCAATTTTTAATTTAGTTCTTTATGTTCTCCTTACGGGCACTTTAGACTGGATACAGAAGCTAAAGCCTAGCCATAAGTACTTCAGCATCAGATTTAAAAAGAAAAGCAAACATCAAACTTCTGTGCACTACACAGTAAATGTGCCAAGAGAAAAAACAGCTCCCTCATGTAGCCTGCACAAAGACTTTCTTCCTCAGTCCTATAGAGAGAAACACTTTCAAGGTCTTTTCAGTCCCAAACGAGCTAGAGGATATTCACAACTATAAAACCTTTCCTCATTTTGTTTAATACAGGAAGAAGTTGCCACTAAGGGAAATCAAGCTATTAAATAATTCAAATGTGAAAATGGATTTTTAGCACTTAAAAAGGTGAAGATAGGAGTGTACAGAAATGGTATGGGCATAATATACTTTAACTCAGCTTAGAAGGGACCTTTTTCTTGTTTTGATTCTGGGTCTCTAAAACATTATACACTGAATAGTAAATAAACTCCCAAAGGAGAAAAGAAAACAGAGAGATAAGACTGCTTTTCAACAGGAAGATTTTGAGGAATGATTACTGCTATAAAACATATCTGTACACTGTAAAGAATAACTTTCCTTATAATATCACATAGTTGTAAGTGACTTAATTTGCCAGAAACCTCAGTCTATAAATAAGGCACTGATTGAAGGTTTTTGTATAAGTGACTTGCTTTTTATAAGAATTTAATATTTAGAGGTTAACCTCAGGCACTTAGACAAAAATGAAAAAAATAAATTTCCAATTATTAAAGTAACATATATATTTCCTACAGGGTATTTTATACTTTACAATTTCATTCTAGCAATGGAGGTAATAAGGATGATACTGAATATATACTATGCATGAAGCACTTTCTGTGTATTTCATCACTGATTCCTAATTAAAAGTATTAAAGATATAAATATTCCCATTTTGAATATAGGCTATTTGAAACAGGTTAGTTAACTTGACCAAAATAAAATAATTGATAAGCTTTGCAGTTGAAATTCTAATTCAGTTACATAGATACTAATTCTTTTTTTTTCTCATTAAACTTTTTTAATGGGTCTCAAAATTCTGTGACAAATATTTTATCAAGTTGTTGTAATTAAAAAGTACTGATTTTAAAAACTAATAACTCAAAACTGTCACACACAAAAAAGAAGCCTTCTGAGCTTTCTGGGCAGACTTGGTGACCTTGTGAGCTCCAGCAGCCTTCTTGTCCATTGCTTTAATGACATCCACCGCAACTGTCTGTCTCATATCACGAACAGCAAAGCAACCCAGAGCTGGATACTCTGAGAAGCTCTCAACACACATGGGCTTGCCAGGAACCATATCAATGATGGCAGCATTACCAGACTTCAAGAATTTTGGGCCATCTTCCAGCTTTTTACCAGAACAGCGATCAATCTTTTCCTTCAGCGCAGCAAACTTGTATGCAATATGAGCCGTGTGGCAATGCAGTACAGGAGCATAGCTGGCACTGATTTGGCCTGGATGGTTCAGGATAATCACCTAATCAGTGAAGGCAGCTGCTTCTATTGGCGGGTTGTTCTTGCTGTCACCAGCAATGTTGCCAAGACGAACATCCTTGACAGACACATTCTTGATATTGAAGCCCACATTGTTCCCAGGAAGAGCTTCACTCAAAGCTTCATGGTGCACTTAAACAGATTTCACTTCAGTTGTAATGTTGACTGGAGTAAAGGTGACCACCATACCAGGTTTGAGAACACCAGTCTCCACTCGGCCAACAGGAACAGTACCAATACCACCAATTTTATAGACATCCTGGAGAGGCAGGCACAAGGGCTTGTCAGTTGGACAAGTTGGTGGTAGGCTGAAATCCAGAGCCTCAAGCAGAGTGGTTCCACTGGCATTGCCATCCTTATGGGTGACTTTCCAACCCTTGAACCAAGGCATGTTAGCACTTGGCTCCAGCATGTTGTCACCATTCCAACCAGAAATTGGCACAAATGCTACTCTGGCAGGGTTGTAGCCAATTTTCTTAATGTAAGTCCTGACTTCTTTAATGATTTTGTCATATATCTTCTGGCTGTAGGGTAGCTCAGTGGAATCCATTTTGCTAACACCAACAATTAGTTGTTTCACACCCAGTCTGTAAGCCAGAAGGGCATGCTTTCGGGTCTGCCCATTCTTAGAGATACTAGCTTCAAATTCACCAACACTAGCAGCAACAATCAGGACAGCACAGTCAGCCTGAGATGTCCCTGTAATCATGTTTTTGATGAAGTCTCTGTGTCCTGGGGCATCAATGATAGTCACGTAGTACTTGCTGGTCTCGAATTTCCACAAGGAGATATCAATGGTGATAACACGTTCATGCTTGGCTTTCAGTTTATCCAAGACCCAGGCATACTTGAAGGAGCCCTTTCCCATCTCAGCAGCCTTCTTCTCAAATTTTTCAATGGTTCTTTTGTCAATGCCATTGCATTGACAAAAGATGGCCAGTAGTGGTAGACTTGCCCAAATCTACGTGTCCAATGACAACAATGTTGATATGAGTTTTTTCCTTTCCCATTTTGGCTTTTAGGGGTAGTTTTCATGACACGTGTGTTCTGGTGGCAAACCCGTTGCAAAAAAGTGATACTAATTCTTAAAACAATTCTGGTTTTGCTATATAAAATCTAAATACACATACATGCTTGGACACTTAAACATACACACACACACACACACAAACACAAACACAAACACACTATACTTAAAGACTGAAATAGGCTTGTGAACTTTGCACAAACTTTCAGTAAAGGTTCAGAAAGGAAATATTTCAGGCTTTGCAGGATGTATGGGTTGTGTCCCTATTAGCCAATGTTGCCACTGCCCTTAAAAAGCAACCATGAACAATATGTAAGCAAATAAAATAAAATTTTATTAATAAAAACAGGTTGCACCTGGATTTTGCCTCTGAGTGGTGGTTTGCCTATCTTGGCTTAAAATAATGCAAATTCTATAAGTATATACTTTCTGCCATAATTACATAAAAATATTCAAAAATATTGTCATAACAAGGAACAATTGTGCAATAGACATTCAGAGTTAAAAAGCAAGACATAAAACAACAAGTTTAGAGGAATGGAGTACCCAACTATCTAAATACTTCCTAGTATTATGCCTATGGATTATGTAGGTTTCAAGAAAGGGGCTGTTGGAGACTGAATTACTGAACAACAGATACCATGTACATAATGATTTTTTTTTAAAGAGGTCAGGGACATGTGACCAATATACAGAAAGAAAATCTTAAAAACCTTTGTGGTAAAATGCAGTTATCTAGAGTCAAAAGAACCAATACATTTCAAAAAATAATTATTTCATTCTATGGTGGGATTATAGGAGAAACTGCTAAATAACTATTTCAGTTATTAATATGTCTTCTCTCCCAGCTAACATGAAGCAGAAATGATTGAATTTATACTGCCACCAGAAGAAATCTGTATTAGTTTATTTTCCTGCTGCTATGAAGAAATATCAGAGACTGGGTAATTTATAAAGGAAGGAAGTTTAATTGACTCACAGTTCCCCATGGCTGGGAATGCCTCAGGAAACTTACAATCATGGTGGAAGGGACAGCAAGCACATCCTTCTTCACATGGTGACAGGAGAAAGACATGCCAAGCGAAAGGGGGAAGCTCCCTATAAAACCATCAGGTCTCATGAGAACTCACTCATTATCATGAGAACAGCATGGGAGAACAGCCTGTATGATCTAATCACCTCCCAAGAGGTCCCTCCCCCAATACATGGGATTACAACTTGGATTACAATTCAAGATAAGATTCAGGTAGAGACACAGCCAAAATGTATTATTCTGCACTGACCCCTCCTAAATTTCATGTCTTCACAATTAAAAGCACAATTGTGCTTTTCCAACAGTCCTCCAAAGTCTTAACTAATTTCAGCATTAACCCAAAAATCCAAGTCTCATCTGAGGAAACACAAGTCCTTCACTCCTATGAGCCTGTAAAATCAAAAGCAAGTTAATTACATCCTAGGTACAGTGAGGGGTACAGGCATTGGGTAAATAAGAGCCATTCCAAAAGTGATAAATTGGCCAAAATGAAGGGGCTACAGGCCCCATGCAAGTCCAAAATCCAATAGGGCAGTCATTAAACATTAAAGCTCTAAAGTAATCTCCTTTGACTCCATGTCTCACATTCAGGTCAATGTAATGTAAGATGAGGGCTCCCATGGCTTGAGCAGCTCTGCTCCTGTGCCTTTGCAGGTACATTCTCCCTTGGTGGTTGCTTTCACCAGCTGGCATTGAGTGCCTGCAGCTTTTCCAGGAACACAGTGCAAGCTGTGGGTAGATCTACCATTCTAGGATCTGAAGGATGGTGGCCCTTTTCTCATAGCTCCACTAGGCAAAGCCCCAGTGGGAACTCTATGTGGGAGCTCTGACCCCACATTACCCTACTGCACAGCCCCAGAAGAGGTTCTCCATGAAACCTCCTCCCTGCAACAAATTTATCCCTGGACATCCAGGCATTTCCATACATCCTTTGAAATCTAGGGGGAGTTTCCTAAAACTTAATTCTTATTTTCTGTGCACCTGCAGGCCCAACACCATGTGGAAGCTCAAAGCTTGCAGCTTTGCACCCTCTGAAGCAATACCCTGCACTGTATATTAGCCCCTTTTAGTCATGGCTGGAGCAGCTGGAATGCAGGACACCAAGTCCCAAGGCTACATGCAGTAGGGAGGCCCTGTACCTAGCCCAGGAAACCACATTTCCCTTCTAGGCATCTAGGCCTGTGATGGGAGGAACTGTGGTCAAGGTCTCTGATACGCCCTGCAGACATTTTCCCCATTTTCTTGGTGATTAACGTTTGGATCCTCATTACTTATGCAAATTTATGCAGCCAGCTTGACTTTCTCCCCAGAAAATGGGGTTTTCTTTTCTATCACATAATCAGGTAGAATATTTTCAAAAGTTTTATGCTCTGCTTCCTCTTGAGTATTTTGCTGCTTAGAAATTTCTTCCACTAGATACCCTAAATCATCTCTCTCAAGTACAAAGTTCCACAGATCTCTGGGGCAGGGATAAAACGCCACCAGTCTCTTTGCATAGCATGAGTGACCTCTACTCCACTTCCACACAAGTTCCTCATTTTCACCTGAGACCACCACAGTCTGCGTTTTGTTGTCCATATCACTATCAGTATTTTGGTTAAAGCTATTCAATAAGTCTTTAGGAAGTTCGAAACTTTCCCACATCTTCCTGTCTTCTGAGTCCTCCATACCTCTAGGAAGTTCTAAACATTCCCACATTGTCCTGTCTTCTTCTGAGCCCTCTAAACTGTTCCAACCTCTGCCTAATACCTAGTATCAAAGTTGCTTTCACAATTTTCAGTATCTTTAAATCTGCCTTCCCACTGTCTGTGGTACCAATTTTCTGTATTAGTTCATTTTCATGCTGCTGTGATGAAATACCTGAGATTGGGTAATTTACAAAGAAAAAGTTTTAATTGACTCACAGTTCAGCATGGCTGTGGAAACCTCATAAAACTTACAATTATGGCAGAAGGGGAAGCAAACACGTCCTTATTCATATCGCAGCAGGAGAGAGAAGACCCAAGTGAAGCGGTGGAAAGCTCCTTATGAAACCATCAGATCTCATGAGAACTCACTCACTATCATGAGAACAGCCTGGAGGAAACTTCCCCATGATCTAATCACCTCCCATGAGGTCTCTCCCTCAACACATGGGAAATGTAATTCCAATCACAATTCAAGATGAAATTTGGTGGGGACACAGAGATGGAAATAATTTAAAAATACTGAATATCATGGAGTACAGAATGTTAATTCTGAGACAGCAGGAAAAAGTAAGGGAATACCCACAATTGTTCTAATTTACCACCTAGAGAAATTTTCGAGATGCAGCACAACTAGGAGAAACCCAGGTAGACCCTAGTGGTCTTGCAGAGTTGAGGAAAGAGAAGTGAATGTCTGTGGAAGTAAAGGTATCTAGAGTTTCTTGTAGAAAATACCATAGAAAAGAGAGCTGCACAGAAGGAAACCTCCAGAAATCTGCAGAAAGTTCACCCTAGAAGCTCTTAGCTAGGAAATGATTCAAGGCCAGTGAAAGAATCTCCTGGAAAGATTATTTTATCACTTTAAACATAATCAAGGCCAGGAATAATTCTTGGTGCCACTAACCAAGAGGAAAAAGACTTGTGATTCACAAGGCACAAAGTAGAGTAATCAGAAGAGTACTGAATCAGTAACATGACAGAATTAGTCTTAAACTAATAATTGCTCTGGTATCATCAAACAGGTTTTAAAAACAATTCTCCAAAATATCAACCCTTTCAAAGATATGTAACTATACCTCAGAAGAATTTCAAGAAAGTTTATAGGGAATTTAAAAAAAAGGATCTATCACTCAAGAAGGTAAAATTCACAGAAGTTAATGTCCAATAAATAAAAATGAACTGTATGCCAAGAAGCAGGCAATCCATAAGGAGCTGAAAATTTAGTCAGTGAAAGCAGATTCACAAATGATACAAATAATAAATGTAATTAAAGAGAACAGGAAAAGCGTTGTTAAACTGCATATATGTATAGTTCAAGGCGGTAGAGGAGCCACTGAAAATGTTGAATAGAGAATATAGAAAATGCACAAAATCTAAATCAAACTTCTAAGGATGAAAAAATAGACATTGAAATAACAAATACAATGGATGAGATAAAGAAAAAATAAACTGCTGTTAAAGAAATTATTAGTGAACTTAATGTCACGGCCCTAGAAATTATCTAGAATAAAATCCAGAACCAAAAATAAAAACTCCAAAACTGGGAACTAAAACATAAACAGAGCATCAGTGAGTCACAGAACCATTTGAAACAGTTTTATATATATATATAATTGGAGTCCTCAATCAAAAGGACTCAGGGAAAACAGTTAAAAATTTTTTAAAAATCTTCCAATGTGATGAAAACTATAAATCCACAGGTCTAGGAAGCTCAATGAAACCTAAGCAGAAGATAGAGCTTGGAAATTTTCCTTTGACTTATTTCTCAAAAGAATAAACAAGTTTAAAAAATATGTATTATTTAAATTCTTCTATCAAATTAAAATATTTCATTGATTTGCAAATTTATTTATTGTCTATTCAAATGATGTTTTTCTTGGGGATACACATGAATGTGCATTTTTGAGATATTATATATACATCATATTGTGTTCACTCCAGAAAAAAATTAGCTGGATCTTAAAGAGTTGGGATAACTTTATTCACATACTTACACCCGATTTTACTCACATATTTTTGAATTTAATGATTCCATAAGGTAAATTTATTTATTTGTTTATTTTAGACATGTTTTCACTCTGCTGCCAAGGCTGCAGCATACGGGTGTGATCTTGGCTCACTGCAGTCTCCACCTCTGGGCTCAGGTGATCCCCCCACCTGAGCTTCCTGAATAGCTAGGATTATAGGCACTTGCCAAGACACTTGGCTGTTTTTTTGTTGTTGTTGTTATGTAGTCTCACTCTGTCACCCAAACTGGTGTGCAGTGGTGTGATCTCAGCTCACTGCAACCTCAACCTCCTGGGTTCAAGGGATTCTCCTGTTTTAGCCTTTTGAGTAGCTGGGACTACAGTCATGTGCCACCATGTCATGCTACTTTTTGTATTTTTAGTAGAGACATGATTTCACCATGTTGGTCAGGCTGGTCTTAAACTCTTGAGCTAGGTGATCCACCCACCTCCGCTCCCAAAGTGCTGAGATTACAGGCTGAGCCATCCTGCCTGATCTTTTGCATGTTTCAGAGAGACAAGGTTTCATGCCTGGCACATTGGCTCACACCTGTAATTCCAGCACTTTGGGAGGCTAAGGCAGGTGGATCACTTGAGCCCTGGAGTTTGAAACCAGTCTGGCAAACATGGCAAAACCCCATCTCTACTAAAAATACAAAAAATAGCTGGGCATGGTGGTGTTCACATGTAATCCCAGCTACTCAGGAGGCTGAGGCAGGAGAATCAATTTGAACCTGGGAGGTGGAGGTTGCTCACTGCACTGAGCTGAGACCACACCACTGCACTCCAGCCTGGGTGACAGAGTGAGACCTTATTTCAAAAAAAAAAAAAAATTAAAACTCTTTTATTTATAAATTACCCAGTAGTCTTGGGTATTTCTTTATAACAATGCAAGAACTGACTAATACACTTATCTGAAACTTCTGAAGAATGCTAAAATAGTAAGTTGAGTTTTTAATCAGCTACAATATATTCCTCTACAGCTGCCACTAATTTTGTATTCTGAAGCGAGACAAACACTACTTACCTATCCATGTGATGTTCTTAAAATGTAAATTCTTAGATGGTATATTTTTTCTTTATATCTAATCCCAATCCTTATTCTCTTTATTTCTGGCCTGTATATTTTCCATTGAGAAGTCTGTTGCCAAACTAAAGCTCTTTTACACCTTACTTGCTTCTTTTCTCTTACTTTTAGAACCCCATCTTTGTCCTTGACCTTTGAGAGTTTGATTATTATAATTTTTAGGACAGTCTGATTTGGGTTGAATCTGTTTGTGCTCTAAGATCTTTCTGCATCTGGATATTTGTATCTTTCACACATTTTGGAAAGTTTTCTTTTATTATTTATTTGAATAAGCTTTCTACCCCATTGTGTTGTTGAAATTTCTCTTGAACACCAATAATTCTTAGAATTGTTCCTTTGAGGTAATTTTCTATATCATGTAGGTGGTATTATTTCTTTTTGTTCTTTTTTTTTCTCCTCTGACTGTGTATTTTCAAATAGCAAGTCTTCAAGTTCACTAATTCTTTTCTCTGCCTGATCCACTGTATTGTTGAGAACCTTTAAACAGTCCTTCCATTCAGCAAACGTATTTCTCAGTTCCAAGATTTCTGTTATTGTCGCTGTTAGTATTTCAATCCTTTGTCAAACTTCTCTGATAAATAAGTGTTGGAATTGTTTTACTGTATTATCCTTAAGATCACTGAGTTTCCATTAAGACTGCTATTTTGAATTATTTAACTGAGAGCTCACAAATTGCTGTCATTAGGGCAAGTCATGGGATTTTTGCTTTGCCTTTTTAGGGAGGTCATGGGTATCCATCTATGTCTTTTCCTTAAATAATTAGTTATTTATTCCAGTTTTCTCTGTCCAGCTTGTTTTGTTTCTTATTTAAAATGTTTCCTTAGTAAATCTTTATCACTGGCTCTTTGTTGGAATGGAAGTTGTTTTGTATAATTATTTATAGCACTCTATTAAGGGTATTGTTCCAGGTTGTTCCTAAATATTTTCATTTACTTTGGAAATTTATTAACTAATATCACTTCCTTCTTCTAACTAGCCAAATATATCTTCAATAGAGAATTTGTATTTTCTAAAATGAAACATATCTTTTACTTCCTTAGTGTCTTTCTTACTCTAGTTTGTACTTTAATTCCACCTCTATATCCTAGGTAGTTATGTATACTCATAAACCACAGCAACACACACATATATTAGCACATTTTTGCTTTGCTTATATCACAAATCAGTATCAACTATATTATCAACATATCAAATAATGTATAATATTTAATTAATTAAGAATCCATGATAAATTAGCATCATTGAATGTCAGCAATGTTCTGTAATAAACCTATTTCTGAAGAACGCATATGCATTAGACTTAGGCAAAACAAATAGAATTTGTTTTTCTTATCTATCAATAAGTGCAAAGTTAGGAAATCCATGAATAGTAAAGCCACTCAATCTTTCAGGTCCTACGTTTATTTCTGCTAGGACATCCCTACTTTATTAGTCTTTGTAAAGTCATGCACTGCATAATAATGTTTTGGTAAACAGTGGACCACATATACAATGGTAGTTACCTAAGATTATATCAAAGCTGAAAAATTCCCATCACCTAGTGATGTCATAGCCATCCTAACATCGTAGCCCAACACATTACTCACTCATCTGTGGTGATACAGGTATAAACAAATTTGTGTTGCCAGTCACATAAAAGTATAACACATACAATTATGTACAGTACATAGCACTAGACAATGGTAATAAATGATTGTTACTGTTTTATGAATTTACTATGCTTTTTATAAATATTTCAAAATGTAGTCTATCTACTTATCTAAAATAATTGATCATAAAGGAGTTTCAGGTCCTTCAGAAGGTATTGAGAAGTAGGCACTGTTATCATAGAATATGACAGCCCCATGTATGCTATTGCCGTGAAAACCTTCCAGTGGAAAGAGATGTGGCGGTGTAATCCTACATAGGCCCAAGCTAATGTGTGTGTCTTAGTTTAAAAAAAAACACTTTAATAATAAAAGAATGGGAAAAAAGCTTGAATAAGGATGTAAAGAAAGAAAATATTTTGTATAGCTGTAGAAATATGCTTGGGTTTTAAGCTAAGTATTATTACAAAAGAGTAAAAACATTTAAAAATGTTAGGTAATTGTAAAGTAACACAGATACAGTTAAGCTAAGGTTAATGTGTTATTGAAGAAAAAAAATTTTAAGTAAATTTAGTGTAGCTTAAATTTATAGTCTACAGTATTATACAGTAATGTCCTGGCCTTCACATTCACTCACCAATCACCCACTGACTCACTCAGAGCAACTTCCAGAATCGCAGGCTCCATTCATGATAAATGCCCCATATAATTGTACTATTTTAAATGTCTTTTATATCATATTTTCACTATACCTTTTCTGTGTTTAGTTATGTTTAGATACACAAATACTTACCATTGTGTTACAGTTGCCTGTGATATTTAGTAAAAAAACATGTTCTACAGGTTTGTAGCTTAGGAACAATAGGCTACACCATATGGCCTAGGTGTTTAGTAGGCTGTAACATCTCACAGTTTTTAGAACATATCCCTATTGTTAAGCTACACATGACTGTGCTTAGATCAGTTATTAGACATTATGGAATTAAATGGCACATTAAAAAGTAGTATTTGAACAAGGATCTATTTGGCCACAAGTTGAAGAGCCTCACCTTTGTTTTACCATCCCCACCTCAGCACATTAATACCAAGGCCATGAAATCAAAACTCATCTCACTGGCTGGGCACCATGGCTCATGTCTGTAATCCTAGCACTTTGGGAGGCCAATGTGCGCTGATTGCTTGAGCCCAGGAGTTTGAGACCAGGTAGCCAACACGGCTAAACCCTCTCTCTACAAAAATACAAAAAATAGCCAGATGTGGTGCAGGAATCTGTAGTCCTATCTACTCTGGAGGCTGAGGCAAGAGGATCACCTAAGCCTGGGAGATTGAGGCTGCCTTGAGATGTAATAGTGCCACTGCACTCCAGCCTGAGTGACAAAGTGAGACCGTGTTTCAAACAAACAAACAAATAAAAAACAAAAAACTCGTAATCTCAGATAGACCACTAGGTATTGTTAGAAACATATTGCCATTTGATTTTCTCACACATTAAGGAGAAAGCATACATAGGCACACACTTCTCAGTGGAAAAGATAGTAGGGCAGAGGTAAGCAAATAAAAAAAGACAAAAAGTTTGCAAATTTAAAATATCTATCTCAGAGAATGCTTTCAGCAGAGGGAAGATTTTCTTTAGTATCAACTTTTCATAGGATGTCTAAATTCTGAATTATTAGAAACATGGGATCTAATTAAATGAGATCTGCAGCAAAATTAGAACTCAGATATTCTTTTCAATATGCAGTTAAACATTAATAAACATTCTTTTCAATAGATAGTCATCAGTAATTTGATATCTTATTATATGGATGAAAACATTGTTAACGGGTAACAAGACCCTCAACAAACTGCAAATTGTTTTATTTTGGCATCTTTGGGATAGCTACAAATGTTTTTCATTTTCTTTGTCATGTTTAAAAATTCTTATTCCATTTAGTCTTTATCACAACCACATCCATTTAAGATTTTGGCATGGAATAACAATCATAGTACTAAGATACTTTAAAAAAAGTCTTCAAATTCATTTTTTCCCAGCTTCATTCTTCTACTTTTCACTATCCAAGATTCCTAACCCAATAAGATGGTGTAGAGCACCAGAGTACTTAGCCTGGGATTTTTGTATAACCAAAGATTAAAAGCAGAAAGAGATGATTTACATAGTTTAGTGTTTATGACATTATTGTGCTCTATTCTTAAGATGCAGATCCTAAATACTGTATTTATTCCAAAGTTGAAAATTCCTTTGATAGGAATACTTACATACTCATTTTACATATCCATTAAAGTATTCTGAGTGATTTTTGCAAACATAATATTTTTTCATTTTTCAGAAAATGTTAAATGTTTCATTTAGTTTTCAGTCTGAGTGTATGTGTGTGAGGAAAAGTGGAGAACATAGAAAGTAAGATAGATGGTGGTGATGATAATGACAGATGATGAGAGAGACAATGTTGACAACAAAAGTTAATTTTATTGAATTATTTCCGTTGTAACACAGATAATGTAAGCAGGTGTTAAGGATTAACTTCACGGAAGAGTTGTATGCACTTCTCAGAAGCTAATTAGAACATAAACATTACCCTAGCATGTAACTGGAGTAAAAGATAATACTAAATAAATTTTATTTTATCAATGGGAAATTTAATATATTTGTGATTCAATAAAAATTACTTATATAACATAAAACAACTGTTATCCTGTTTTGTATTCTTTCGGATGTTCCAGATATCAAAATGCACATTTTAATATAATTTTGCTATGGAAATATTTATACTGAACACATTATATAAGGCAGAATCTTTTTAGTATTTAAATATAAAGGGTTAATAATATATTTACATTTTTTCCCCAAAAGTTATACCACTTTACACTCTAACACTCTATTTTGACTAGGTGTAAGTTCCCTTGTGACTAGTTACTGGTCAGTACTGAATTTCTCTTCTTTTTTAATTTGCAAGTTTGGTGTATAAGAAATAATAGTAATTATGTTGTTGTTTGTACAATGTTCATTGTTTAGAGGTTAAGAACATTTTATTTATTTACTTTATATTTAAATTATCTTCTCCTAGGATTTTTCTATTTGTGTCCTTAATTCTTCTAATAATGTATATCAATAATTGTAACTATTTTAATAAGTGATAGAAATGTGACCAACCTTTTGTTATCTTTTATAGAAGAATTATGAAGAGATGAACAACAACAACAAAAATTTATACTAGGGTATTTGTAATGAGTACACATAATTACTCTTGAGGAAAGCACATACGTAGCTCAGATCAATATATCTTTTATCTGACATAACTTAGCTTTTGAATAATAAAGCTAGGCAGCAAAATAATGGTTCAATGTTCACATTTAAAACTGAGGTAGATTCTACCCATAGAGAAAAGAAATCTTTTTTGTGGCTGTTGCCTTACAAAATGTGCAGACCCAATGTGTGAAGCTGTTCTTAAGAAAAAGGCTCTATTGTTTCTAGTACCCAATCTATCCTTAATATAAATAAATACAATATGACTTGACTACCTATACTCTCAATTTTAGCAAAAATATCTCTGTTAAAATAAAAATCTTGTACCTAAACCATTATGAGTTTAGAAATGTTTCAAAATCACATGAGAAGAAAATAAGTAAAGCATCCATTATTAAAACCATATTTTTTGGATGTGAGAATTTTTACAAACATATGTAAAGGTATTTTCTTCAGAAATAACCATTGATTTTGTTTAAGAAATAGGTTTGTATTTAGCTTGTCAACAACATTTATTTATTAACTACATCATTTAAGGTTCAACAGTTTTTATTCTGTTTAAATTGGTAGCACCAAAAAGTCAACACACTGACTTTTTTCATAGAGCTTACTACAAACAAATCAAAAAGCCAAGATCGATCTTTATGTAATTTGCGGAGGGAAGAGTCTTAAGGGAGGTTTAGAAATTGAATTCATCAGACGTCCAATAGTCTGCATTATGAAGGGTCAGTCCAAAGAAACAGTCACTTCCATAGTCGTTCTGTCACAATGAGATGCCCAACTTGCTGCTAAATATTTCCTGAAGATGGATCTACAAAATACTTGTTTTACAATTTAATGCAATGAAAAAATATTTTCTCTGTAAATATCAATATGACTTACTTCTCATAATTATATCAAAAGAATGGTAGGGGCTTAGTTATGTTTCTTTCTGCAAGAAAACCCAGAAACAAATTTAATATTGAATTACTTCACTCATCAGGAATATTTATCTGTCTTCCTTTTTATGATCTTTATTTTCTATAGCTATTTTTACATATATATGTAAGTTTGCATGTATGTATACATATATATAAATATGCATATATGTATAAATACATATGTTGTATGTATTTAATTTGTCTATACCTCAAATCCTTTGTAAAAAGAGGTATAAAATATAATAAATTGCATCTATATTTATTATGAAAATTAATTCTTCAACTTAAATCTTCAACTCTAACATGGCATTAGGAAAATATAGAGATATGAACAAACATGAGGCATTAGGTAAATGTTTCTATTTTCCTCCGCACAATATAATGTATTTTGTATTGAACAAAGTTCCATTTTTAAAATGTAAGTAAATGTATATTTTTTCAAATTTGTATTTTTTCCAACTATGCAATATGCACTGAAAAGACAAAAAAAAAACTAAAAATAATTTTACAAAAGATGATAGGAAAAATAAATTGTAAAGTAAATAGAAGAAATGAGTGGATAGATATAGGGAGGGAAGGCACAAATAAATACAAACCTGTTTAAGGTACTATGAACAAAGTGAATGCTGTAAACTTATTATTTCATATTATCCTAAACTCTGTCTGCAATGCATTATCAAATTATCTTTTACACATGAATACACCAAAAGTTAGTAAAGACATTTAGTAAATCATTATAAACTATTGATAAACCTTAGCAACAAAGTCATAACTAACAAAATGTTATTGTTTTAAACAAATATGATAAAACGCCCTCATGAAATGCTGTGGCAGCACTGTGGAATGAGTGGTTAGATGACTGAAACCCATGGCAATGTTCAGCTAGAAGTGATGACGTTGGGTTAACAAACACTGTTTTTCTTCCAGGCATATTTTTTGAAGGAACGTCAATAAAAGATAAAAAAGAGTTTAGAATAAAAATTATTTAAATACTGGATAAGCGATAATTATCTCTCACACACACATACATAAAAAAATACACACAGAACTTTATCAATAAGTGCCATGTACTATAAATAAAGAAGAAAAGACAAAGTAAAATTTCTAAATGAATAGTCAATCTTGGCATTTGTGATTAAAACCTCGGGATTTTATTAAAAAGGCATGGAAAGCCCCACATCCAAAAATAGAAAGTTCTGAAAGATAATTAGTATATGGGAAAATCCCATTTATGAAACAACATAATCATCTAATTGTTGAGCAGATAAAACAGCAGACATCAAAGATGATACAGCACTGTGTTGAGGTGGCCACTAATAATTAGCCCTTGTACGTAAGATCCAATGTTATGTAATAACACTGGTAATTGAAATTCTTGGCTTATCTCTTAGAAAATTAAAGTGAAATTATTACATTGATCAAGATTTTCCCAAAGACACCTATGTTTATTATGTATGTCCTTTTTTTTTCTATTTTCAGATACTTTGGGAAAAATTAAAAATCTAAGAACACAATATTTTTAAGGAGTGTCAAAAGATTTTATATCATTAGATATTATGATTTATTTTAATTTTATGTTTAAATTTTTAAATCCAAGCTTTCTATAATAGAATAAAATTAATATTTTTATATTAACTATTTCTATTATACTGAAAACATGATTATTACTAAAAGTTGGAACAGATTCAAGTGAACATAACTAGTTTTAAATGCAGTTCTAAAATGTATTTCTACCAATGAACATGTTTACTTTGCATATGTTTTTGTAATATGTTTTTTTAATGCCTAGTAAAGTATATTAAATGGATGTATACATACACTTATCTTGAATTTATCACACCATGGAAAGTCTCACTTCAGCGCTTACCATCTTTTCTAATGCTGCCTAATATTCTATACTATGTATTATTTAACTTATTCCTTTTTTAAATTTAGTTTTTTCCATGTTGATCCACTACTTGGCATAAGTGTTCATGTGAAGCACATGGGAGAGTATATGCCTGTGCCTTTTTTCTTTATGTAATTTTGTAGTAGTCTAAAATCAAGATCAAAGAGCCATATTTTACTTCTGTAATTAGTAGACAAAATTCTTCTATATTTGATGTACCTTTGACTAAAAACAAAATATATACATTGGAAAAATAATATAAAACAAAGTCAGACACTGTTGTGAATATCATCAGAAATTAGTAAGAATATTCTAAAGATGAAACAGGATGTTTGACTTTTTAAAATTGAAATCTATTAAGCTAATAAAGGGTTTTAGTAGTGTTTACGTCATTACTAAACTTGCCCTTTCTTAGACAACTTAAATATTAAAGATCCAAAGAAAGAAATAGACAACATTTAGAAGTAAAAATGATTCAGTCAAACACAATTCTTAAAGTATTTTCAGAATTTTAAACTGAATGACTCATGAAATATAAATGATATAATTCTTTATATAGAGATAGGCTAATATAACATATTATGCATCAGTTTGGAATTATGCATAACCAGAAGTAAATTATTATACTCAGTGGGGTTAAGAAAAATATAGACAGTCAATAAAGCTGAAAAAGGAAAAAATGTTTAGTATCTCAATCTATATTCTTGATGAAAAGGGAAAAATGCCATATGTATTAATGAATTAAAAATACTCAAACATAATCAAATTTCAAACATTTATAAATATAGCTTTAAGGATTGTAAATATTATAAATTAACATTCTAAAACCTAACTCTTTGAAATATTAATTGAAAAATGAGCAATTGAACAGAAAAAATTTAAATACCTGTGAAGCAGTAAGGCAAAAGACAAATGTATAAATGTGTTTGTGTCTGTATTGTTTAATTGAGTACTTGAAAATCAGAAAGGGAAAATTTAAAATAAAACTTGTGATGCCATTACAATATTCACCAAACTTTGTACATTAAAAATACTATAGATTTTTAATTTGAAAGCTCTGATAATATGGCACTTCATTTTTAGGAAAGTTATTTGAAATCTTATGTTTGCAGATGGAAACAATTTAGTTACATGAATTGGAGATACATAGATTGTTATGGTTGCTTCTGTAGGGCTTCGTTTTTCTTTCTTTTTTTTTTTTTTTTTGACAGTCTTGCTGTATTGCCCAAGCTGGAGTGCAATGGCGTGATGACAGCTTACTACAACCTTTGCCTCCTAGATTCATGCCATTCTCCCACCTCAGCTTCCTGAGTAGCTGTGACTACAGGTGTGAGCCACCATGCCCAGCCAAATTTTGTATTCCTTGTAGACACAAGGTTTTGCTATGTTTCCCAAGCTGGTTATGAACTCCTGGGCTCAATCTATCAAACTGCCTCGGCCTCCCAAAGTGCTGAGATTACAAGCATAAATCAACATGCCTAGCCGAGGCCTCCCAACATTTTTAAAGACAATTTTGTGGACTGCATCTAAAAAGGTTTACCCTATCAATCAATCAATGAATCAATCTATCTATCTATGTATCATCTATGTACCTACCTATCTATATCTATCTACCTACCTACCTTCCTACCTATCTGTCCATATTTGTTCATCCACTATAAAAGTAATCTATTATAAAATTATATGTACATAATTTTAGGGACAATTTGACATACAAACAAATAAAAATCCTTATTGAATTACTCTAAGAAGAATGAGTGTTGTCTTGACAGTAGAGAATGGGAGGAAATGTCCTTGCTGGTAATTGCAGCTACACTTATCTTTATGAGCTCACTAGCTTGTATAGTTGTTCAAAATCTACATTTATTTAAGATATTTCAGGAAATGACATTGTCATAATTGCCCTCATCAAATCAAGGAAAGTTTGATTTAGCAAGACTTTTGGATACTTTCCCTGAAGCAGAGATTATTATTCATTGGTGATTTCATATCAAAAGGTGGTTTCATATAAAAATATTGAAAGCTAAAAGATAGATTCTTCCAGTTCAACAAAAAACAAGAAGAGAGAAGATTCTGCATTCTTTTTCAAGGTCACTTTAATTGTCTCTGCTCCATGACTTATAACTTATGCTTTGTAAACTCTATTTTATTCAGGGTCAAATGTGTAAAGCTTAAGTGACTTTTGAGATCATAACACTAAGGATTGATAAAAGAATGAAATGCTTGCTTTTGGCTCCTGCAAATTAACAAAAAAATATATTTATATTGCATGATATTTGAGGCCAGGATTTTTATAATTTCATAAGCCTAGCCCACTACCGCCTATCATTTTAATCTTGAAAAATTGCTTTTCAATCGTTTACAATTAAGTTGGTTGACTGATTTGATTTTGGAACTGTTATTTGAGTTGAAAGTTTGCTTTCTCTTTGGATATTGTACCAATTAATTTAAAACAGTTAATGACCTAAGTATAAACAATGCTCTTTTCTGGTCATTAAGGCACCATTATTATCAAATACAGAGTATCTCAGGGAAAGAGTTGATTATCATTTGAGTATTATTTACTTAAGAGTCTGCATACTAGATTCAACCTCAGAATTGCAAAGAAAAAGTAATAGATAATGTTTAAATTAGATGTACTAATGGTTGATAGAGAAGAATATTTCCATGAAAAAGGTTTTGCCTATTCAAGGAAGTTCTGCTGCCAGCCTATTTCAAAACAGCTTGAATTTTTAACAAGGTAAACATATCATTTTTCAAATTAGGCTATACATGGTTAAATCAGTCCCATTCCATTATACTATGTGGTCAGTGTAAGAGGTGTGTAATAGTGATTTGAGCTACAGTGTGAAACCTGTAAAAATCATGTTTTAGCTTAAAACATACTTCGTTATGTTCTTCTTTCCTAATGAAATGTAGCAAATAAAATCTCTATGACTTGGCAGGAAGTGACACAACTGGCCAGCTCAACTCCTGAAGCACTTCCAGGATCAAGATAATTAATTTGAGAACCAGACTCTTATCCCACATCAGTATTTTTGTCTAACATCCTTGTTTAGGGTAAATTAAATTCTGACTCATTCCTGTAATAAACAAGCAAACAAAAAATAAATTTAATCCTCTCCTTATACTTCACTTAACCTGAAGCATTTTGATGTTTTCACACAAGGAGAATAAATTAAGAAAACTTTGTTTACATTGTCTAAACAAAATAATTTTTAAGCAAAAGTTGCATTTTGTTTAATGTTTTCTCCCACTGCTTCTAAAGTCCAAGATTAGAGATATTTGAATAAACCCAGAGTTAGTACATGCTACAAAAGTTATAATGCAAGCGTGAACTGAAAACCAAGTCAACTAAAACTGATACTGAGAGAAATTAGGTAAAATCTCATTTAACTACTAAGATGATACTATCTCATTTGCTGCATTTACTTGTAAATCTTGGTTACAGAATCCCTAATGGGAACGAAACATCCATTGTAAATGTGCTACTCTGATAGGCTGAATACCATTGTCAAAATCTGCATTGTAACGAATTGTTAAATGTGAAGTATCAAATTCAAAAAATAATTGCAGTTTTCTAATTATCCTAAATGAAGAGCTTGATTTATATCAAGGCATTTACAGCTTGATAAGTGAATTAACATATAGATCCAATCACAAATCATTCTTAAATAATTATTTTATATGATCCTATCATTGTAAAAAGATTCCATCAAAATGGCAACAGACCTCAAGTGCTGGAATTACATGTGGTTTTAATTTTTAATCTTGCAGGAGGAAGCGTATCTTGGCATTCTGGAAACAACATGTTTCCTTAAAAAGAAAGAATGCACTTTCTAGAGTCCTATATTTAAGGACACTGAATATATAAGGCACAATTTACTGGGACACAGAATATAGGCAGAAATTATATTTCTTAAATTTAAGAGTAAATATAAATACACATAGAAGGCAATACATATGTAATCATATGATCAGAGAGAGATTCACACTCCAAAACTGATACTGACTGAAAACTGGTCAGGGGAAGACATTTTAGAAACATTCAATGAGGTGATTAGAGTTTTGAAAGATGAAGAAGCAATTGAGTAGAAAGAAGTAGGAAGGAAGGTGTTTCAGGTTTAGATTGTATTATATAGGAGAAGGAAAAAAGGTCGGAAGTAATAGTGTGGATGGAAGCAAGTACTGGTGAGCATATCCGTGTGTGTGTGTGTGTGTGTGTGTGTGTGTGTGACTAACAGAGAAAGCTATAGAGACAGAGTAAGAGAGAGAGAAAATCCTGTGGAGACAAATTAAGTAGCTCTTAGATGCAGTAAGCATGAGTAGGCCAAGGGCATATTTTAAAATGTAATGGTTTGCTCCTCAAAGTCAGAAATCAGAAATAGTTTTATTAGGTAGAGTGTATTTGGAATTTATCATAATTATCCTGCAAAAGACAATAACTATAAATACAATTTAAAAACCAATGAGCTTCTTCTTGTTAAAAAGTATAATCACAGGACTCTTGGGATTCTTATTTATTGCACCTATCAACTTCTTCCTATTTATTATATAAGATCCAAAAGATACAGCATCTTAGAAGTAAAAATAGTGTTTAGAGGTCAGCTGAGAATAAAGAACACCTGGCTTTATTCATCAAGTAAATATGTATGCAGCACCTGTGCCAGGCCTTTAAACCGATCCAGGCAGGGAATTAAGAATATTTAACACTCAGACCTTGTCCTCAAAGGACTTTCTTCCTGATCCAGAAGCTTCCACTTACTTCACATGTCTGGAGCTTCATTATAGAAACTTTTACATTGTCTGGAGCAATTTATACTTTTAGGCCCTGTATTTAGATGCATGTGTCAGATTTTTGTTTCTTTCAAAATACACAAAATACTCAACAATTTAACGCAGATACTTGATATGCCTGCTATGATGTCAGAAGAGTAAAGAGAGCAAGATAATTTTATGTTTTTTTCTCACTGCACATTCTTCCATGTCTTAGACTTTTCAAGTGACAGTGTACACATTTATTCAAACTTCCTGTTTTTCATCTATTACAAACAAAAACAAAACCAAACCAAATATCAGAGCAGTTAAGATACTCAATGAAAATTCTTTTTTTTTCCCATTTATTTATTTTATTGCATTTTAGGTTTTGGGGTACATGTGAAGAACATGCAAAATTGTTGCATAAGTACACACGTGGCAGTGTGATTTGCTGCCTTCCTCCTCATCACCTACATCTGGCATCTCTCCCATGCTATCTCTCCCCAACTCCCCACCCCCCACTGTCTCTCCCCTATTTCCCCCCAACTGACCCCAGTGTGTAGTGCTCCCCTCCCTGTGTCCATGTGTTCTCATTGTTCAACACCCACCTATGAGTGAGAACATGCGGCGTTTCATCTTCTGCTCTTCTGTCAATTTGCTGAGAATGATGGTTTCCAGGTTGATCCATGTCCCTACAAAGGACACAAACTCATCATTTTTGATGGCTGCATAATATTCCATGGTGTATATGTGCCACATTTTCCCTGTCCAGTCTATCATCGATGGGCATTTGGGTTGGTTCCAGGTCTTTGCTATTGTAAACAGTGCTGCAATGAACATTCGTGTGCGCGTGTCCTTAAAGTAGAACGATTTATAATCCTTTGGATATATACCCAGTAATAGGATGGCTGAGTCAAATAGAATTTCTATTTCTAGGTCCTTGAGGAATCGCCACACTGTTTTCCACAATGGTTGAACTAATTTACACTCCCACCAACAGTGTAAAAGTGTTCCTATTTCTCCATATCCTCTCCAGCATCTGTTGTCTCCAGATTTTTTAATGATCGCTATTCTAACTGGCGTGAGATGGTATCTCAATGTTGTTTTGATTTGCATTTCTCTGATGACCAGTGATGATGAGCATTTTTTCATATGTTTGTTGGCCTCATGTATGTCTTCTTTTGTAAAGTATCTGTTAATATCCTTTGCCCACTATTGAATGGGCTTGTTTGTTTTTTTCTTGTAAATCTGTTTTAGTTCTTTATAAATTCTGGATATCAGCCCTTTGTCAGATGGGTAATCTGCAAAAAATTTTTCCCATTCTGTTGGTTGCCGATTCACTCTAATGACTGTTTCTTCTGCTGTGCAGAAGCTGTGGAGTTTGATTAGGTCCCATTTGTTTATTTTGGCTTTTGTTGTCAATGCTTTTGGTTTTTTAGTCATGAAGTCCTTGCCTATGACTATGTCCTGAATGGTTTTGCCTAGATTTTCTTCTAGGGTTTTTATGGTGTTAGGTCTTATGTTTAAGTCTCTAATCCATCTGGAGTTAATTTTAGTGTAAGGTGTCAGGAAGGGGTCCAGTTTCTGCTTTCTGCACATGGCTAGCCAGTTTTCCCAACACCATTTATTAAACGGAATCCTTCCCCATTGCTTGTTTTTGTCTGGTTTGTCAAAGATCAGATGGTTGTAGATATGTTGTGTTGCCTCTGAGCCCTCTGTTCTGTTCCATTGGTCTATATCTCTGTTTTGGTACCAGTACCATGCTGTTTTGATTACTGTAGCCTTTTATAGTTTGAAGTCTGGTAGTGTGATGCCTCCCACTTTGCTCTTATTGCTTAGAATTGACTTGGCTATGCAGGCTCTGTTTTGGTTCCATATGAAGTTTAAGGTGGTTTTTTCCAGTTCTGTGAAGAAGGTCATTGGTAGCTTGATGGGGATAACATTGAATCTGTAAATTACTTTGGGCAGCTCAATGCAAATTCTTATGTGAAATTTAATTTTCTTCCATTTTATCTTAAAACAATGCAAGGGAAAACAATATTTTTACAATTTTAATTGATCAAAGTGGCAGATTTGAGAAAAATGGAAAATATATATATACTATTAGTAACATTTTAAATCTTCTTCAAGAAAAGTAAAAACAAAACAAAAGAAAAAAAAACTGGCATACTTAGATCTCTTAAATTAGGAAGAAGTTTTTATAATCTCACTGTTCAGTATGGTACAAAACTGACCACAACTAAATTATTGTATATAAAGCCACATGAAGTGGGGTGTGCCAGCCTTATTTTGTGATGAATAGAGCTTGGAAAACTAACTCAAATTCTCCTGAGACTATTTCAGAGGAGTTAAATTTGAACTGGTTTAAAAATCATGATTTATTTACTTGATACTAAGTTTAGATTAAAGGACAGAAAAAGAGGAGCCTGGATCATCACCAAAATATATCATTTTTAAAAAAACAGAATACAAATAAACATGTTATATAGTCACTTAAGATCAGAGGGCCCAAGAGAGACCCTTAATGGTGACTTCTATTGGGAGGACTATAACCAAATATAACCGCCTGCTTGGCACAAAATCATGTACAGTTAGAATTTTGCCCCCTTACTAGAGTATTTCTCTTTACAAATCACTTAAAATTTAATAAACCAAAAAAGTAGAACCACAACATAAAGGAACATAGGTTCAGCAGAATAAAGCACCAGCCTCCTCATGCATCCCATAGGTATCTTTTCATCAAGAACTACTGAAAAACTTTTCATGTGTTACTTTCTTTTTTTTTTTCCCAATACTCAGACTCTTTCCATCTGCAGTGAACTACTTACTGGCTGCCTTATAATAACAATTTAATACTTTTACAGGAATGAGGGTATTTAAAAAGCACAGTTATTCTATGCTGCATGTATTAACCTAACATGTTTACTTTCTTTGACCATAGTTGGTTATGTGTATGTTCAATGAGTTTCAATATTAGCTACATTATCCTTGTCATAAATTGCATTTTAATGAGTACACATGCCATCTTCTTAGAGAAAAAGACAATTGTTAAGATTAAATAGCTTTCTTTATGAGATTTATCAGTTTAAAAAAGAAAAATGCTTGGCTTTTGCTGAAGCCTTAATATTGAACCTTTCTTCAGGACAACCAAGGAACATTTAACTAGAGGTCCTGATACTGTTTATTATGTAGAATATTATGAGCTAATAAGTTCAACAATGATGAAGCTTCCATAGTTGCAAATGGAAAAATGGGATGGGGGGAATTGAAAATCATATGAAATTTTATATTAAAGAGATTTTATCCCTCTACTTAAAAAAGTATTATATAATGACTATAATTTCTCAAATTAGAGTGAACACTTTTCTTTTGAACACTGTTAAGCTTTTAGCCTACAAAAGAAAAGGTAGCAAAATATTGAGTAATATAATATGTCTTTGAATCAAAATACTCAACTTCATATTGCCCTAAAAGTGAACAAAAACAAACAAACAAACAACATTGACTAAGCATGGCAATTAAATTGCTTTAAAAAAACAACTTAAGTTTAAAAAGTCTTGAGACAAATCATCCTGTATCCTGGTGGCCATTGATAAACTAAGCAGTTTTTGCCAGCAGAAATAATAACTTGCCTGCCTACAACTATAACATTTCTTCTAAACTAGTCTGCTTCAGACTTTAGTCTGCATATTAATTAAATGTATTCAAGAACAATTAAAGGAATAGCATGGGAAAGTGAGGGGAAATGGAGAGAAGGGAGACGTAGGGGAAAAAGCAGAAGAAAGAGAATAAAAGAATAGTTCTTTCCATTACAGCCAATTAAAGGTTAATTTCTTTTTGCAAAATGAACCACTGTTAGTACAATATGATTTTAAAATTAGCTCACAGTGATGAAGGCTATGGAATTCTCATAAATAATTTAAGAGTAACCACACCAGCAAGACATGCTTTGATTATTTCCCTTTTTTTTTAAAGCCTTCTTTGTTTTTGTTTTGTTGATAATTGTCAATGAATGGAAGACAATTTGAGGAAGAACCTATCACAGTCTTCATATATAATCTAAAATTCATGTTTCCTATCCTAATGAACTACCGTGAATTACTATGCTAATTTTTGTTCAAGTGAACATGTTAAATTTAAAATTAAAGTCATAGAAACTCACCACAGCAATACAAGATTATGGTTATTTTTTTGCTTAATTTAACCATCATTAATATTTTGCCAGCCAGAAACTTAAAAGATTTCTGGGACAGTTAAATTATAGCATGTTCAAAAGGCAAAATATTCTTGCAACTCTAAGAATTTTATTTCCTCTGTCTTTTATACTATTGCACTGTAATGTTTACAAATTTTCTTTTGAAAATACATTTAAGCTTATGTTGACAGGTATCTGCCTAAGTGCATTATTTTGAGTATTTCTTTTCTCTAGAAAAATAAACATGTAATTTATTAAGTTTCAGCACTAGAGTAAGGAAAAGGAGCACAAAACTCCAATAAATAACTAATTCAAAATTTGCATGGTACTTATAGAAATAATTGAAAGTATTAAAATGCCTATAGATGGAGCAAAGTATAAAGATATTGGGGAAATACGTGTTTTATTTCAATATCTAAACTGGAAAACAGGAAGTCAAATTACATCTATTTGCTGATGATATGATCTTATATCTCAAAAAAATCTAAAGACTCTTCCAGAATACTCCTAGGCTTAATAAATAGATTTACGTAACATTTCAGGATATGCAATCAACCTACAATATCAGTAGCATTTCTATACATCAATAAAAGTCAAGCTGAAAACCAAATCAAGAAGTCAATCTCATTTACAATAACCACATACAACATACAATATCTAGGAATTTATATAACCAATGAGGTAAAAGAGCTCTGCAAGGAAATCTACAAAACAGTGATGAAAGAAATTATAGATGACACAAATAAATGGAAAAATATTCCATGCTCATGGATCAGAGGAAACAATATTGTTAAAATGACCATACTGAGCAAAGAAATCTACATATTCAATGCAATTTCTATCAAAATATCAACATTATTTTTCACATTATTAGAGAAAACTATGCTAAAATGTATAAGGAGGAACAAAAGAACATAAATGTTCAAAGCAATCCTAAGCAAAAAGAATAAAGTTGGAAATATTGCATTATCTAAGTTCAAATTACATTACAAGCGTATAGTAACCAAAACAGCATGGTACTGCTATAAAGAAAGACACATAAATAGATGGAACAGAATGGAGAACCTAGAAATAAAGTCACATACCTACAGCCAACTAGTCTTTGAAAAAGTTGCCAAAAACATACACTGGAGAAAGGACACTATTTAGTAATTACTTCTGAGAAAAGTGGATTGCCATATGCAGAAGGATGAAAATGGACCCCTACTATCTTTCATAATATACAGAAATTAACTCAAGATGGATTAAAGACTAAAATGTAAGGCCATGGGAGCTAACTATGTACACAAATTTAAAAACTCTAGAAGAAAACCTAGGAAAAGCTCTCCTGGACATTAACTTAGGCAAAAATTTATAACTAAAAGCAAATGCAACAATACCAAAAATAGATACGTGGGGCTTAATTAAACTAAAATCCTTCTGCAGAGCAAAAGAAATAATAAGCAGAGTAAACAGACAACCAGAATGGGGGAAGATATTGGCAAACTATGTAACCAACAAAGAATTAATATTCAGACTCTATGACCAACTCAAACAACTTCAAGGAAAAATAAAACCAGTCTTTTAAAAAGTGGGCAAAGGACAGGAATATTTTTCAAAAGAAGACATACAAGTAATCAACAAGCATAAGTAAAAATGCTGAACATTACTAATCATCCAAAAAATGCAAATTAAAATATAATGAGATATCATCTTATGTCAGTAAGAATGTGCAAAAGGCAAAAAAAAAAAAAACACAGATGTTGATGAGGATGTGGAAAAAAGGTAAAATTTATATACTGTTGGTAGGAATGTAAATTAATAAATCTCTACGGGAATCAGTATGGAGATTTCTGGAAGAAGAAAAAGTAGAACTGCCATTCAATCCAGCTATCCCACTGCTGAGTATCTACCCAAAGGAAAAGAACTCATTATATCAAAAAGATATATTTTATATCACTTATATATTTATCACAACACTATTCACAATAGCAAAGATTTGAAATCAACCTACGTGTCCGTCAATGGATGACTGGATAAAAAAGTCATATATTTCATTCATCCATTTTCATACTACTATGAGATGGGGTAATTTATTAAAAAAAAAAGTTTAATAGACTCACAGTTCCACATGGCTGGGGAGTTCTCATGGTCATGGTGGAAGGCAAAGGAGAAGCGAAGGCATGTCTTACATGGTGACAGGCAAGTGAGCACATGAAGAGAAACTGCCTTTATAAAACCATCAGATCTCATGGAGATTTATTCACTATCATGAGAACAGCACTATAAAACCTGCCCCCATGATTCAATTACCTCCCACTGGGTCCCTCTCACTACATGTGGGATTATGGAAGCTACTATTCAAGATGAGATTTGGGTGGGAACACAGCAAAACCACACACACACACACACACACACACACACACACACACACACAGGAATACTACTTAGCCATAATGAATGAATAAAATCATGTCCCTTGCTGCAACTTGGATGAAACTGGAGGCCATTGTCTTAAGTGAAACAACTCAGAAACAGAAAGCCAAATATCAATGTTCTCACTTATCATGGTAGCTAAACATGTACACATGGATGGGGAGTGTGGAATAATAGACAACAGAGACTTGGAAGGGTTAGAGTGTGGGAGGGGGTAAAGAATGAGAAAATACTTAATGGGTATAATGTATACTATTCAGGTGACAGCTAAAACTAAAAGCCCAGATTTCACCATTAGTCCACATATTCATGTAACAAAACTAAACTTGTACCCCTTAAATCTATAAAAATTTTAAAGAAGAAACTGCCCATACAAATTATATATTAAGATTTAAGAATACTGCTTTAGTTGTTCTTTTTTTTTTTTTTAAGTGCAGGAAAATCAGAAGTTTTCTGTAGAAAATTTAGATCTGCCTAGAAAAATACATACATACAAAATCTTTTAAATTACAAAAAAAAGTCAAAGGATTTATTCCACCCTTTGCCCCCTGATTTCCCTCCCAGAGACACAGTTTAGAAACCTTTTCATCCTACCTTAGTACACCATGCACCATCTCTAAGCAATAAGTGTCTGTTTAATGCCTGGAGTTGATTGGAGGAAATACATAAAGTAACTGTCCCAAAGGGAAGAAAAGCTTCTGTCAAAATGGTAAAATTATTAATGCATCAAAAAAATCTAAAAATATTTGTCTCTCAATAAAGTATTTCAGAAAACAATTTTTTAAAAATGAACAGTACTTAGTTACTAATGCATAGTTGGAGATTTTTACCTTCCTCTTTTCATAATCAATAAAACAAGCAGACAAAAAATACATAAGAATACAGAATCTCTGAATAATACCCTCACCAAACTTGGCACTAACCACAAAAAACTTAAATATTAGACTTCTTCAAGGTAAAAAATAAAGTCTGTTTTGCAGAGGGCACAAGAAATAAAATGAAAATGTAAACTATAGACTAGAATTGCTACAATTAAAAAGACTGAAATACCAAATGTAGTCAAGGATGTGGAGCAGCTAGATCTATCATATGTTGCTGGTCAGAGTAAAAACTGGTGCAACTACTTCCAAAACCAGGTGGCTGATGTTCGTTAATGTTAAACTATAACTATTTTATAGCCCAGCAATTCATATAATATACATATTATGTATATTCTCCCAGGGTGAATTGAAAACAAATAGCTACAAAAATGTTGTATAGAAATGTTTTTAGTAACTTTACTTTATAAATGGCAAAGAATGAAAATAATCCCACTGTCATAAACAAATAAAATGATAAAACAATTTAAGGTCTTTTCATACAATGCAATACCACTCTACAATAAAAAGTAGTAAATTACTGATTTAAAAACATATATGAATCTGAAGTATTTTATTAAGTGAAGGAAGCTAGAAACAAAATCATACATACTGTATGATTCTATTCATATAAATGCAAAGAACAGGCACATTTACCTCTATAAAGACTGGAATTTTAAAAGTCTTTACTTTGAGTGGGTTTTGCCTGAAAGGGGGCACATGGGGTGATATAAATATTCTGTGCTAATATAGTCTGTCAAAACTCCTTCAGCTGTACAACTAAAATTTGTATATTCTTTTTTTATTGTTACATTTTCACGTATAATTTTTTATTATTATACTTTACATTCTGGGATACATATGCAGAATGTGCAGGTTTGTTACAAAGGTATACACGTGCCATGGTGGTTTGCTGCACCCATCAACCTATCATCTACATAAGTATTTCTCCTAATGCCATTCCTCCCCTACCTCCTACCCACTGACAGGCTCTGGTGTGTGATTTTCCTCTCTCTGTGTTCATGTGTTCTCATTGTTCAACTCCCACTTACGAGTGAGAACATGTAGTGTTTTTTGTTCCTGTGTGGTTTGCTGAGAATGATGGTTTCCAGCTTCATCCATGTCCCTGCAAAGGACGTGAACTCATCCTTTCTTATGGCTGCATAGTATTCCATGGTGTACATATGCCACATTTTCTTTATCTAGTCCATCATTGATGGGCATTTGGGTTGGTTACAAGTCCTTGCTATTGTGAACAGTGCTGCAATAAACATACATGTACATGTGTCTTTAGAGTAGAATGATTTATAATCCTTTGGATATATACTTGGCAAAGGGAATCCTGGGTCAAATAGTGTTTCTGATTCTAGACCTTTGAGGAATCACACAGTGTCTTCCACAATGATTGAACTAATTTACACTGCCACCAACAGTGTAAAAGCATTCCTATTTCTCTGTATCTTCTCCAGCATCTGTTGTCTCCTGACTTTTTAATAATTGCCATTCTAACTGGCATGAGATAGTAATCACATTGTGGTTTTGATTTACATGTCTCTAATAACCAGTGATGATAAGTTTTTTTTCATATGTTTGTTGACCATATAAATGTCTTCTTTGAAAAGTGTCTGTTCATATTCTTCAGCAATTTTTGATGGAGTTATTTGTTTTATTCCTGTAAATTTGTTTAAGTTTCTTGTAGACTCTGGATATTAGACCTTTGTCAGATGGATAGATTGTAAACATTTTCTCCCATTATGTGGATTGCCTGTTCACTCTGATGATAGTTTCTTTTGCTAGAAGCTCTCTATTTTAATTAGATTCTATTTGTCTATTTTGCCTTTTGTTGCCATTGCTTTTGGTGTTTTAGTCATAAAGTCTTTGCCCATGTCTATGCCCTGAATGGTATTTCCTGGATTTCCTCTTAGGGTTTTTATGGTTTTAGGTCTTACATTTAAATCTTTAATCCATCTTGAGTTAATTTTTTTATAAGGTGTAAGGAAGGTGTCTAGTTTCAGCTTTCCTCATGAGGTTAGCCAGTTTTCCCAACATCATTTATTAAATAGGGAATCTTTTCCCCATTGCTTGTTTTTGTCAGGTTTGTCAAAGATCAGGTAGTTGTAGATATGTGGTGTTATTTCTGAGGCCTCTTTTCTGTTTCATTGGTCTACACATCTGTTCTGCTACTAGTACCATGCTGTTTTGGTCACTATAACCCTATAGCATAGTTTGAAGTCAGATAGCATGATTGTTTTCTGTTTTCTTCTTTTTTCTTAGCATTGTCTTGGCTATGCAAGCTCTTTTTTGGTTCCATATAAAATTTAAAGTAGTTTTTTCTAATTCTGTGAAGAAAGTGAACAGTAGCTTGATAGGAATAACATTCAATCTATAAATTACTTTGGGCAGTATGCCCATTTTTATGATATTGATTCCTCCTATTCATGAGCATGGAATGTTTTATTTCCTTGAGCAGTGATTTGTAGTTCTCCTTGAAGAGGTCCTTCACATCCCTTGTAAGTTGTATTCCTAGGTATTTTATTCTCGTCATAGCAATTGTGAATGAGATCTTGCTCATGACTTGGTTCTCTATTATTGGTGTATAGCAATGCTTGTGATTTTTGCTCTCTGATTTTGCATCCTGACACTTTTCTGAAGATTCTTATCAGCTTAAAAAGTTTTTAGGCTGAGATGGGTGATTTTCTAAATATACAATCATGTCATCTGCAAACAGTGATAATTTGACTTCCTTTCTTTCTATTGGAATACTATATATTTGTTTTTCTTGCCTGATTGCCCTGGCCAGAACTTCCAATGCTATATTGAATAGGAGTTATGAAAGAGACATCCTTGCCGTGTGCCAGTTTTCAAAGGGAATGCTTCAAGCTTTTGCCCATTCAGTATAATATTGGCTCTGGGTTTGTCATAAATAGCTCTTATTATTTTGAGAAATGTTCCATTAATACCTAGTTTTGAATGTTTCTAGCATGAAGCATTGTTGAATTTTATTGAAGGCCTTTTCTGCATCTATTGAAATAATCATATGTTTTTTGTCATTGGTTTGTTTATGTGATGGATTATGTTTTTGATTTGCATGTTTAACCAGCCTTGCATTCCAGTGGTGAAGCAGTTTCTTAATCCTGTGTTCTAATTTGATTGCACTGTGGTCTGAGAGGCTGTTATGATTTCCATTCTTTTGCATTTGCTAAGGAGTGTTTTACTTCCAATTATATGGTTGATTTTAGAATAAGTGTGATGTGGTTCTGAGAAGAATATATAATCTGTTGATTTGAGGTAAAGAGTTCTGTAGATGTCTATTAGGTCTGTTTGGTCCTGAGCTGAATTCAAGTTCTGAATATCTTTGTTAATATTCTATCTCACTGATCTGTCTAATAATGACAGTGGGATGTTAAAGTCTCCCAACATATGGTGTGGGAATATAAGTCTCTTTGTAGGTTTCTAAGAACTTTATGAATCTGGGTGCTCCTGTATTGGGTGCATATATATTTAGGATAGTTAGTTCTTCTTGTTGCATTGATCCCTTTACCATTATGTAATGCCCTTCTTTGTCTTTTTTTTATATTTGTTGATTTAAAATCTGTTCTATCAGAGACTAGGATTGCAACACCTGCTTTTTTTTTTTTTCTTTACATTTGCTTGGTAATTCTTCCTCAGTCCCTTTATTTTGAGCCTATGTGTGTCTTTGCATGTGATGTGAGTCTCCTGAATACAGCACACTGATGGGTCTGACTCTTTATCCAATTTGCCAGTCTGTGCCTTTTAAATGGGACATTTAGCCCATTTACATTTAAGGTTAACATTGTTATGTGTGAATTTAAACCTGTCATTATAATGCTAGCTGATTATTTTGCCCATTAGTTGATGCAGTTTCTTCTGTGTTGATGGTCTCTACATTTTGGTTTGCTTTTGCAGGGGCTGGTACCATTTTTTCCTTTCCATATTTAGTGCTTCCTTCAGGAGCTCTTGTAAGGCAGGCCTGGTGGTAACAAAAATCCCTCAGCATTTGCTTGCCTGGAAAGGATTTTATTTCTCCTTCACTTATGAAGCTTAGTTTAGCTGGATATGGAATTCTGTGTTTAAAATTCCTTTATTTCAGAATGTTGAATATTGTTCCCCACTCTCCTCTGACTTATAAGCTTTCTGCAGAGAGATCTGCTGTTAGTCTGATGAGCTTCCATTTGTGGGTAACCCAACCTTTCTCTCTGGCTGCCCTTAACAATTTTTTCATAATTTCAACCTTGGTGAATCTGACAATTATGTGTCTTGAGACTGCTCTTCCTGAGGAGTATCTTTGTGGTGTTCTCTGTATTTTCTGAATTTAAATGCTGGCCTATCTTGCTATGTTGCAGAAGTTCTCCTGGATAATATCCTGAAGTGTGTTTTTTAACTTGTTCCATTCTCTTTGTCACTTTCAGGTACACCAATCAAACATAGATTTGGTCATTTCACATAGTTCCATATTTCTTGGAGGCTTTGTTTGTTCCTTTTCATTCTTTTTTCTCTAATCTTGTCTCTACACTTTATTTCTTTAAGTTTATCTTCAATCTCTGATATTCTTCTGCTTTCTTTCTTTTGCTTGATCAATTTGGCTATTGATATCTGTGTATGATTCACAAAGTTCTTGTGCTGTGTTTTTCAGCTCCATCAGGTCATTTGTGTTCTTCTCTAAACTGGTTATTATAGTTAGCAATTCTTCTAACCTTTTATCAAGGTTCTTAGCTTCCTTGTATTGGGTTATAACATGCTCCTTTAGCTTGAAGGAGTTTGTTATTACCCACCTTCTGAAGCCTCCTTCTGTCAATTTGTCAAACTCATTCTCCATCCAATTTTGATCCCCTGATGGTGAGGAGCTGTGATCTTTCAGAGGAGAAGATGCATTCTGTTTTTTTGAATTTTCAGCCTTTTTGTATTGATTTTTCCTCATCTTTGTGTATTTATCTAACTTTGGTCTTTGCCATTGGTGACATTCAGATGGAGTTTTTGCCTGGTTGTCATTTTGTTGATGTTGATGTTATTGCTTTCGCTTTGCTAGTTTCCCTTTTACCATCAGGCTCCTCTTCTGCAGGACTGATGGAGTTTGCTGGGGGTCCCTTACAGTCCCTGTTTGCCTGGGTATAATGTCAGCAGAGGCTGCAGAAAAATGAAGTTTGCTGCTGCTCCTTCCTCTGGAAGTTTATTCCCAGAGGACCACCCACCAGATGCCAGCCGGAGCCCTCTCATATGAGGTGTCTGTTGATCCCTCCTGGGAGGTATCTCCTGGTCAGGAGGCACATGGGTCAGGGACCCACTTGAGGAGGCAGTCTGTCCCTTAGCAGAGCTCAAGACTGTGCTGGGAGATCCACTGCTCTCTTCAGAGCTGGCAGGCAGAAACATTTAAGTCTGCTGAAGCTGTGCTCACAGCCACACCTTCCTTCAGGTGCTCTGTCCCACTGGATGGGAGTTTTATCTATAAGCCCTTGACTGCAGTTGCTGCCTTTATTTCAGAGATGCCTTTCCCGGAGAGGAGGAATCTAGAGAGGCAGTCTGGCTACAATGGCTTTGTGGTGCTGTGGTAGGCTTAGCCCAGTCCAAACTTCCTGGTGGCTTTACTTACATTGTGAGGGTAAAACCACCTACTCAAGCCTGAGTAATGGTGGATGCACCTCCCTCCACCAAGCTCGGGTGTCACAGGTTGGCTTCAGACTGCTGTCCTGGTGGTGACAATTTCAAGCCAGTGGATCGCAGCTTGCTGGGCACCATGGGGATGGATCTGCTGAGCAAGAGATCACTTGGCTCCCTGGCTTCAGGGCCCTTTCCAGGGGAGTGAACGGTTCTGTCTCGTTGGAGTTCCAGGCACCAGTGTGGTGCAAAGAAAAACCTCCTGTAGCTACCTCAGTGCTGTCCAAATGGCTACCCAGTTTTGTGCTTGGAACCCAGGGCCCTTGTGGTGTAGGCACCCGAGAGAATCTCCTGGTCCGTGGGTTGTGACGACTGTAAAAAAAGTGTAGTATCTGTGTGGGATAGCACTGTCCCTCATGGCACGGTCCCTCATGGCTTCCCTTGGATACGGGAGGGAGTTCCCAACCTCTTGTGCTTCCTGGGTAAGCTGACTCCCCACCCTACTTAGGCTCACCCTCTGTGGGCTGTACGCACTGTCTAACCGGTCCCAACGAGATGAACCAGTTACCTCAGTTGGAAATGCAGGACACCCACTTTCTGCATTGGTCTGGCTGGGAGATTCAGACTGGAGCTGTTCCTATTCAACCATCTTGCCTGGGAAAAAACATATATTCTTTTATATATAAATAATATCTTTAAAAATCCCTTCTGGAGCCATTAAGAGAGTATCAATCGTACCTTGGATGAGTTTTGAACTGTAAATTGCCTTGTTCATGCCTTTTTAAGTTTGGCTTATAGGACACATAAAAATTTATGGATTCTCTCACCATTTAGCCTCTTCCAGACATTGAAACAGGTCATTTCCGAGGTCCAGAGACATTAAAAACAAACAAAAGCAAGGTTACACATATCCCAGAACTATCTGTCGTCTCTGGCTCTTTATACCCTAAAATCAAACACGTTTTGGCAGGGCCTTTAACTGAGACAGTTCCAGTGTAAGGCCAATGCCTGGTGACAATTTCCTTCCTGTTATTTTGATTCTATTTCACTTCTTCGTTCTCTGTTATCTGTGGATTGCTTGTTCAATACAATTAAGGTTGGAGAGAAACACTTTTCCTTTGGTAGGAAAACAAAACAAAACACTTTTGTCCCTGAGATTTCCTCCAAAAGGCCTTTGATTCTATAGGTTATTTGAGTCCTAATTACAGAAACTCTAACTGAGGAAGGAAATTCAGAGGTCAGGTGACTGCCTTTGACTTCCTGTGGCTCGCAGTAGGACCAACTTCGCCTGGACAGTGCGTCCCTGGGCTCAGGTCACTCACGCTCCTGGACGCATCTGGTGCTGAGGACCAGCGCTGGCAGGAGAGGCGGCAGGTAAGGCACTGGGCTGAATTCCATGCTGCTGCCTGCCCAGGCCCTCCTTCTTCCCTTGCTGTCTTGCCCTCCAGCTTCCTCTGGGTCCTGTCACTTCTCTGTGTCTACCTGTGTCTCCGGCCAGCGCTCAGACCTCCCAAAGGTGGACAGACGGAGGCCAACTAAGACTTATGCAACGCCAAGAAAAGGGCTGGGCACAGGGAATTAACTCCGGGAGTGGTGTCACTGGCGGCCCAGGAGGGCCCTGGAGGGCTTGTTTAGCCCGGCGGCTCCAGAGCGGGAGATCACGGCCGCGCGGCAATGGCGGGGGTGGCCAGCGATGGCCCTGCGCCGCTCGATCCTGTAGTCCTGCTTCTCCCAAGGAGTAGGTGGGGCGGGGCGGCCAGCACAGGAACCCGCTTACTTGGCAGGAAGTGAGACTGAATTCACCGGGAAAAACTCTCTGATGATTTGAGTCGCAGGTAGTTGTAGTGTTTGAAAAAACAATGTTTTAGAAACAGCATTTGAAATGTTAATTTGACGAAAGAGGCATGGTAATCAGCGTGAGGCAGACACTAAAGGGAGAGATGAAGGTGGATGGCAGGAGTGAACAGCATCCAGGAATGCACACTCTTGCATTTTTGAGGCTATAATGGAACTTGCCAACTCCTTAACGTGGGTCCCTTTCCTCAAGTGAAATTCATCACATGAAAAAAATTGAATGAAAATGCATCAGTAATTAACTCAGAGTGGCCGAGATTGGATGATAGGAGTTACTATGTTTTGAATATTTTCTATTTAGATTTCCTATAAGAATGAGGCACTTCATGGTCTTTATTTTGAAAAATAAAATTGGAAAAAATAAATCTCATTAAAAAAATTCAAATGGTTATTTCTGCAGCAAATATACCTAATCTCCTTTTTGAAGCTTTATTATAGAAAAGAAGCAATTTTTGTCCTGGTGTGGTGGCTCACATCTGTAATCCTAACTCTTCTGGAGGCCAAGGCAGGAGGATTGCTTGAGACAAGCCTGGGCAACATAGTGAGACCCAATCTCAATTTTTAAAAATTAAAAAATTGAAAAAGAAGCAGTTTTCTAAACTAATTTCTTTTCTAACTTTTAATGAGGGAAATTTAAATTTAAAACATACATACAGAGCAGAATTAATGTCTTCAATAGTCCAGCCTAGTGAAATACATGAATAGGTTTGTGAGCTAAATACTTGCCCTGTGGGTAACAGTACAATTCATAACAGATATAGACGTGAAAATGAACTCACCTGAGAACTGCATGTTATTTGGGAGGGAAAAAAAAAAGGCAGTATGCTTTGTTAAAAACAGAACTCTGGAGACCTCCATTTCCAATAAGAACATTTGATAATCATTTATATTTAACATGTCATCTATCCTCTAAATTCAAATAAAAATGCTACATATCATATACTAAGAACACGTAGGAAAACCCTTAAAGGCAGAGGAAAGAGGCTCAAGACTTCAGGACACAGGGAATGACAAGGTTTTGAGCTATGTTTTGTTGTCGTTGTCACTTTATCAATCTAAGGCTGGGAAAACTGGAAACTTAGAAATAACAATGATTAAAACCATTCAATCAAGTGCCCCCAAAAGCCTATTCAACTTGGCCAAAGGACCAGGAAAGGGACAAGCTTGCAACACAAAAAAAATTTTAAACAATACTGCTCCACACCAGTCAAACACCACAAAAATATAGGCAAATCTGGTATCGCCCCATTCCCAGTAAAAGTCAAGTGGGGAACTAGGACTCTCATTTCCACTAGGTTTCAACAAGGTCAACGTCTACTCTCACCTGGAAATAATGAGATAGCATACCTTTTCCCTTATCAGAGTGACATCAAAGGAAGCCTGCTAAAATGCAAGATGAAAATATAATCCAGAGTTCTATGACACCCTAAATGTCCATGTTTCAAGTGAAAATCAGCAAGTCAAAATTACAAGAGCCAGAAAGACCAGAATTCAGCCATGCTCACAGCACAATCTTAGTCTTTCAGTTTCTAGGACTGTAAGAAAATAAATTTCTGTTATTAAAGCCACCTAGTCTATGACAATTTTTAAGATATCATGAGCTAATATAACCTGATACTAAAACTGGATAGACAAAGTATAATTAAAAAAGATAAGAAAAATAAAATAGATCATTTCTTCTTATAAATTTAGGTATAAAAATCCTTAATCAAATATTAGAATACTAAATTCAGCAATATATAAAGCTACATACACAATAGGATCAATGGGAGCTAATTTCAACTTTTTTAATATTTAAAACTTAAGTAATATTATTTTCCATGAGCTAAATAAAATAATAATGTTGTATTGTCAATTAGTGCTACAAATCATTTGACAATATTCAACACCTTTTCATAACAAACATACTTTAGCTTAATATAAAATCTATAGCTAATATCACACTTAACTATGGAAGAATAAATTCTTTCATCCTGAGATCAAGAACAAGGCAGAAATATCCCTTATCACTACTGCTATTTGGCATAGTACTGGCAGTTCTAATCAGTTCAATAAGGAAAGAAATACAATTTATAGAGCTCACAAGAAAGAAGTTAAGCTTCCAGTTGCGAATGTTATGATGTTCTGCATTAAAAAGTACAAAGGAATCTACAAAAACAAACAAAAAAATTAATAATAATAATAAAACACAATATTTAGCTAGCAAACCCAATAAACAAAATCTCTGCAGGAACTTATTGAATACAAGTTTAAAATAAATAAAATAAAGGATTTAAGATCAACATAAAAATAGCAATAGTTTTTCTATATGCTAACAATAAATACATAAAACTTGAAAATTTAAAATATACTATGTTATTTATAATTGTTCAAAAATAAATGAAATCATTGGGAAATCTAAGAAAACATGTACTTTTATGATAAAAGCTGCAAAATGTTGATGAAAGAAAGAAAAGATCTAACGCATGGAAAGACATTCCATGTTCATGAATTGGAAGACTTAAAATAGTTAATATGTCAATTATTCTCAAATTGTTGTACATTTTCAACACAGTTTCTAGAAAACTTTCAGCAAAATTTTTTTGTGTATAAAGACAAGAGCATACTAAGATTTATAAGGAATGACAATGAAATTAGAATACTTCAGACAATTTTAAAAAGGAAGAATAAAGCAGGAATAAGTATTCCACCTGATAAGTACTCATTATATAGTTACAATTAATCAAGACTCTGAATTATTAGTGAAAAGATATGAAATATAGATCCACAGAACAGAATAGAGAATCTGGAAAAAGCTCCACACAAATACAGCAAACAGATTTTTGACAAAAGTGCAAAAGTAATTTAATGGAGTTAGAATAACCATTTTAAGAAACTATGGTGTAGCAATTGGCTACTCACAGCCACTATATGTATGGTATATACAATATATGTATACATATATAGCTTGATGAAGAATTCTGAGACATGATACTCAAACCATAGTCTATAAAAGAAATAAATCAATAAATTGAATTTTATCAAAATTAAAATTTTTCTGCATGAAAGACCCTCTAATGGCCACGAAAAGGCAAGTTACATATTGAAATATTTACAAGACACAAATCTGATCAAGGATTCATATCTATAATGAATACAGTTCATATCTGTAATGAATAAAGTACTATCATAACTCAACCTTGAAAAAAACAAATAATCCAATTAGAAATTGGGAAAGCTACATGAAGAGACATTTCAATGAAGAGTGTACAGATGGTAAATAAGCACATGAAAAGATATTCAACATCACTAGTTATTCTATAAAGGAAAATTAGGAAAACAATACAATATAATTCCATATCTGTTTGAGTAGTTATTATTTTTAAAGTGACAACATCAAATGCTGTGGAATGTAGAGATGCTACATTTTACCTATATTGCTGGTGGTATGTAAAATTGTACATCCATTCTGGAACACATTTGGCAGTTTCTAACAAGCTCAAAATACTTATGATATAACCCAGACAAAGGAAAATTTACTTCCATATAAAATTCCATGCATGTACATGCATAGCAGCTTTATTTTTTATAGTTAATAATTAGAACAACCAAAATGCATCTCAAAATATGTATAGCTAAACTATGTTACCACTATCCCATGGAATACCTCTCAGCAATAAAACAAAATGAATGATTGAAACATACAGCAAATTGGATGGATCACAAGGGCATTATGTTGAATGAAAAAGCTAGGATTAAAAGGTCACATAAGACATAATTCCACTTATATAAAATTCTTAAACTGAAAATATTGTGGAGGTAAGTAGACAGATTAGAAGATACTAGAGATAAAAGATGGTGGGGGACATGAACTTAGGGAAGGAAACAACACACACCAGAGCCAGTTAGGGGGTGGAGGGTGAAGGGAGGGAAAGCATTAGGACAAACAGCTAATGCAGGCAGGGCTTAAAACCTAGATGACCGTTGATAGGTGCAGTGCAGCAAACCACCATGGCATGCCTATACCTATGTAACAAACCTACATGCTCTGTACACGTATCCTGGAACTTAAAGTTAAAAAAAGGGAAAAAAAAAAGATGGTAGGGGAGAGTGGGATTAATAATAATTAATTAATACAAGGGAAATTTTTGTAGTGATGGAAATAGTTCTGCATCTGGATTGCAGCTGTAGTTACACAAACTTCCCCATGTGATAAAATGAGATAGAACTTGTATTTGTGGCTTGTGGCTGCTGTAACAAATGACTACAAACTGAGATGGCTGAAAACAACAGAAATGTATTCTCTCACACTTCTAATGACCAGAAGTCCAAAATCACAGTATCTTTGGGCTGAAATCCAGGTATTGTCATGGCTGCACTTCCTTCGGAGGCTCTAGAGGAGAATTTGTTACTTATATCTTTCAGTTTTTAGTAGTTATCAGCATTTCATAGCTTATCTCTCTCAGCTTCCTATCCACACAGCATTCTCTTCTATATATATGTATCATTTCCTTTGGTTTCTTTCTTCTACTGTGATGGCATTTAAGGTCCATTGGAATAATCCAAGTTAAGCTGCTTCTTTAAAGATCCTTGATTACATATTTTGCAGTATATTTAATCTTTTGAGATATAAAGTAATATTTGCAGATGCTGGAGATTCAGAAGTCAATTTGTCTTTGAGAGGCCATTTAAAAAATCCAACAGAACTATGCCCACACATTGTACCAATGTCTAATTCTATGGTGTTACTTTTTACTTCATAAACCAGCATTAAACAACAATCACTATCATTCAGATTAACCCAAGAAATACCAGAATGAACTATTTTTTTTTTAGATTTTTTGACAAAAAGTCTGTCCATAGTGTTCCATTGCATTGGATACTCACAAATAACTCTGAAATTATTGGGCCTGTTCATTTCCTGAAAGTAGAAAAATGCCATCTAATTTAGAAGCTTGGGGAACACATGTTGAAAAATGATCCGAAATGATACTTGGGAAATTTTTGTAATCTTAGAGGATTGAAGAATTATACTCTGGACTCTGGTACAACTTTGTCTCTTAGCAGAAGTCTCCTTTCCTTGGGGCATTGTAAAGCCACAACCTTTCATCATCCGTGACAGCCTTACCACCCTATCATGGGGATAGGCAAATCCATAATTGACTTTATGGCTTCAAAGAGTTAGTACAAAAGTTTTAAAGATTCAACTGCTAAGCAGATACTTAGCATGACAGCATTTGTACTTTACTTAATAAAACATTGCTGAACCAACAGCTCTTTACAAAACCTAAACCCTATCCTGGATAAATAGCATCAGGAGAATCCATGCAATTACACTGAGATCCCAGCCTCCATAATCTAATGGGAATCACAGAAGCTAATTGCATCAAGCAGACTTTCCTTGTAAATAATTTACCCTGTGGAATGTGATTTGACTTGGGTAAACTCTGAATATGTTTAATGAGTTTGGCCTTGGTTTTTGTACACCTATTCTGTTTACTACTTCTCTTACAATGGACTCTCTTCATTCTCCTAATAAACTCTTATTGAAAACTTATGTATCATGTGTTTTAAAACAGAAGTTATACTTGGAATTTAACCCACTGTGTTACTTGCTAAATTCTACTGGATTGGAGATTCTCCAGATGATTTTTTTCTCATTAATTTCCAAGGGCTGATTATACTCTTTCACCAGGAGCACTAACTTCTATATTCTTTTTACATATAGGACCTTTTTAATGACTATATAAAGAAGAGAAAGAAATTCATTAAAGTTTTCTTTTCCAAAGTCACAAAGCAAATCGACAATTGAGTCTGACCTTAAGCCAGATCAACACTATTTTTCTTAAAAAAAAAAAAAATTCTTTAAAAATTTAAGAATGTTCTATGTGTGTGTGTATGTGTGTGTGTGTGTGTGTGTGTGTGTGTGTGTGCACTCACGCGCTGGGGGAGGGGGTAGGCATTTAGCCTGAGGTCAATAGTGTGTGGATTTACATTATTCCACAATACACAATATATATAACAATTCACAATAGTGTATTCCCATTAGCAGTAGATTGTCTCTTTCTGCTAACACTACAAACTTCAAAAATTATATAGACAGAAAAATAAATACAAATATAAAATATTTAGACAAAATATATGAATAAAAATATCTAAACAGAGTAAATAGAGACCTAAACTCATTACTATTACTATTTTTTCCAAAGTTCTTAATTAAATCAATGTATATCAACTGCTAAGTGCCAAGTGTTAGAGCTATAATACCTGCTATTAACAATCAAGCTACACACTAAGTATGTTGTCTAAGCCTATCTTAAGCTGTTCTGATTTTAAATGTTTGTAGTAAAATATGCTAATATGAAATTTCATAAGTTTCCCTCTCATTAAAACTGCTTATTTTTACATTTTATGGAGGCAGTATTTTGTTTTTGTTTTTGTTTAACTCATTAACTTAGAAAAATCCACAGTGTGAGGGAATAGCACTAAAGAAGATATTAATACTTACTGTATCAATTTTTTATTGATGTGTTTTTGGGTGTCTGTGTTTTGGGTGTCTGCATTTCCTCAAAGGTCTAGACCAACGAATGTAGGAGAGAGCTAGAAGACTCAGAAACCTGATTACTCAAACATGCCTCTGCACAAAGCATGGAAATCAAAGCTCAAGTCTATATGAATATCCCCACCAAAGTTGGCTTCACACAAAGATAATTAGCATCAAATACTCACTTCACTGATACTCAAATAGATATAGCGGAGAGTAAGAACGAAGTAAGTTAGTGTAGTGTATGTGTGCATATGTACACATACATACATATATACATGTTTATGCATTTATAATGTGTGTATATATGTATATGTATATTATGGTCACTTAACATATATATATATTTTTTTGCTCACTTAATGTTCATTATCCTACTTCCAAAATAACACTGGTTTTCTTATTTTTCTCAGTCCTTCTGTTTTAAATGGGATTAAAAGCACTGCTAATCTTAGCAGCACACTTACATCTCAAATCTGACCAATTGTCATATTCTTTTTCAGGTTACAAAGATAGTGTCAGGCACAGACTTTTATGAATATTGAAAGAGATACTTTATGTGTAAATTCATAGTTTTGTTATAAAAGCCTACCATACAAAATATCTCATCAATCTGTGAAGACTTTCTAGACCACACTTGAAATTTCATTTTACCCTATTTTTTTTCTGCCTTCTGTGAAATTTGAAAGTGATAGCATCTGTCTAGTTCATTTTACTTTTTCTCGATTCTTTGTAACTTTTGACGTGGCTACTATGAACTACTTGTGTCCAACTGAATGAGTTTCCAAAGTTTAATTGCCATACTGAATCATGTCCTGAAGTTTAGTTTTTGTTTTCATGATCTTTAGTTTCAGACTATAACTACTGAGATTTCTTATATTTCCATGCACTGCCTCATTGGAATTATCAAAGGCACATTTCCATTTATTGTACTGTAGCCTGTCAAGTAATTTTAAAATCCTTGTAACATTTAAGTTAGTATTTAAATCAGTCCTTTACTTTTTATTTGATTATTTGTCTTACAGTCACACCCACTGTACTATTACTATGCTGTCTAAGGAAATCAAGCTGCCTGTAAACAACTACCTGGAATTATGATGAGGACTTAGCCATTCAAGGAAAAAAATCAAACAATTCAAATAGGGAACACACCTCTTTGGAAAAAAAAAAAAAAAGAAAAGAAACTGACTGAATGCTTTTGACTAAAATTGAATACAAATGCATTCAACAATAAAACTTGGCCTTTATAACACTCTGACACTGTCAAAGCATGCTGGGCATAAAAGCAAGTATTACTAGGCTATATGGAAAATGAAGCACAGGAAGTGAAAGTAATATCCCCAAAGTCACCCTGAATGATGATCAGTGAGCTGGGAATTTGATATAGAAGAAGAGAATCCAATTTACTGGTCTACTTGCTATAACCCTTCTGCAAGCATTCTTTTTATTGAGCGCTTCTATATGTTACTCCTGTAATAGGCGTTGTGGAGAATGTAGAAATTAATAAGATGCCTCTCAGCAATGTACTGTCTACCTCAAATATTTTTCTTTTTACTTATTTGCACATAAACTAATTATTTTTAAAAAGCTGTAAATGAATTTAAATAATTAAGCTCTCATTTCCTCCTCCTCCTATTTCTGTTTGATAAATGCTATATCTCTTTTATAACTGCTTTTAAAACATGATGTTTCATGATATAGATATTTCTTTTTCAAAAGGATGACAAAAGCTTTAAATGGAGAATATGGACTAGAACTGGGTCCAGGGTCACAGACTCGATGATCTCAGATAATTTAAATACATCAATATTATGAATGGCAAGGAGTTGGCTACTTTTTTGCTCTTCATTCTTTTCCTGAAATCTGCCTTAGATATCAGTAGAATCAAGAAATTTTAGGTAGTAAAAAGCACTGAAAAATTTACTCCTCCAGAAAAGTATGTATTATTGGGATGAATTGATTTGATAATTTCAATTTTATAATCTTCTCATAGTTTGGCTTGTGTCCTAAAAAAGCATAAATGTTCTGCATTGATTGAAAATAATCTGCATTAAATACAAGGATAGGAGAGTGAATCAGCATTTGTTGAGTAGGTTCTGCTCTGTCCTAGGCAGTGTGTCAAATTCTCTACATTTCTTAAATATGCTAAATGTGACTTAATCTTTCTAACATTTGTGAAATTGCTGAGAAATTGCAACAATTCAAATTTTAGACTACTGGTAGAGCTGTAATTTGACTATAGAGAGGAAGTAATTTAGGGCGATTGAGTGAACGAATTACCAATTATTAGTTGTGTAGTCTTGGGCTCCGTAGTTTCATGGTCTGTAAAGTAATGACAAAAACAGTACTTAGTCCATAAGGTTTCTGTGAGGATTAGCTGAGATAATGATTGCAAATCTCTAAGTACAGTTTTAGGCACAAAGTGCATGCACAATAATAAACTATTTTTTTCTATTGCATTTTAGGTTTTGGGGTACATGTGAAGAACATGCAAAATTGTTGCATAGGAACACACGTGGCAGTGTGATTTGCTGCCTTCCTCCTCATCACCTACATCTGGCATTTCTCCCCTTGCCATCTCTCCCCAGCTTCCCACCCCCCACCGTCCCTCCCCTATTTCCCCCCAACTGACCCCAGTGTGTAGTGCTCTCCTCCCTGTGTCCATGTGTTCTCATTGTTCAACACCCGCCTATGAGTGAGAACATGCGGTGTTTCATCTTCTGCTCTTCTGTCAGTTTGCTGAGAATGATGGTTTCCAGGTTCATCCATGTCCCTACAAAGGACCCAAACTCATCGTTTTTGATGGCTGCATAATATTCCATGGTGTATATGTGCCAAATTTTCCCTATCCAGTCTATCGTCAATGGGCATTTGGGTTGGTTCCAGGTCTTTGCTATTGTAAACAGTGCTGCTATGAACATTCGTGTGCACGTGTCCTTATAGAACGATTTGTATTCCTTTGGATATATACCCAGTAATGGGATTGCTGGGTCAAATGGAATTTCTGTTTCTAGGTCCTTGAGGAATCGCCACACTGTCTTCCACAATGGTTGAACTAATTTACACTCCCACCAACAGTGTAAAAGTGTTCCTATTTCTCCACATCCTCTCCAGCATCTGTTGTCTCCAGATTTTTTAATGATCGCCATTCTAACTGGCATAAGATGGTATCTCAATGTAGTTTTGATTTGCATTTCTCTGATGACCAGTGATGATGAGCATTTTTTCATATGTTTGTTGGCCTCACGTATGTCTTCTTTTGTAAAGTGTCTGTTCATATCCTTTGCCCACTTTTGAATGGGCTTGTTAGTTTTTTTCCTGTAATTCTGCTTTAGTTATTTGTAAATTCTGGATATCAGCTCTTTGTCAGATGGGTAAACTGCAAAAATTTTTTCCCAATCTGTTGGTTGCCGATTCACTCTAATGATTGTTTCTTTTGCTGTGCAGAAGCTGTGGAGTTTGATTAGGTCCCATTTGTCTATTTTGGCTTTTGTTGCCAATGCTTTTGGTGTTTTGGTCATGAAGTCCTTGCCTACACCTATGTCCTGAATGGTTTTGCCTAGATTTTCTTCTAGGATTTTTATGGTGTTAGGTCTTATGTTTAAGTCTTTAATCCATCTGGAGTTAATTTTAGTGTAGGGTGTCAGGAAGGGGTCCAGTTTCTGCTTTCTGCACATGGCTAGCCAGCTTTCCCAACACCATTTATTGAACAGGGAATCCTTTCCCCATTGCTTGTTTTTGTCTGGTTTGTCAAAGATCAGATGGTTGTAGATATGTTGTGTTGCCTCCGAGACCTCTGTTCTGTTCCACTGGTCTATATCTCTGTTTTGGTACCAGTACCATGCTGTTTTGATTACTGTAGCCTTGTAGTATAGTTTGAAATTGGGTAGCGTGATGCCTCTGGCTTTGTTCTTTTTGCTTAGAATTGTCTTGGCTATGCGGGCTCTCTTTCAGTTCATATGAAGTTTAAGGTGGTTTTTTCCAGTTCTGTGAAGGAGGTCATTGGTAGCTTGATGGGGATAGCGTTGAATCTGGAAATTACTTTGGGCAGTATGGCCATTTTCATGATATTGATTCTTCCTAACCATGAACATGGAATGTTTCTCCAACTGTTTGTGTCCTCTCTTATTTCGTTGAGCAGTGGCTTGTAGTTCTCCTTGAAGAGGTCCTTTACGTTCCTTGTTAGTTGTATTCCTAGGTATTTTATTCTCTTTGTGGCAATTGTGAATGGAAGTTTGTTCTTGATTTGGCTCTCTTTAAGTCTGTTATTGGTGTATAGGAATGCATTTGATTTTTGCACATTGATTTTCTATCCTGAGACTTTGCTGAACTTGCTTATCAGTTTCAGGAGATTTGGGGCTGAGACAATGGGGTCTTCTAGATATACAGTCATGTCGTCTGCAAATAGAGACAATTTGACTTCCTCCTTTCCTATTTGAATGCCCTTTATTTCTTTTTCTTGCCTGATTGCTCTGGCTAGAAATCCTAATACTATATTGAATAGGAGTGGTGAGAGAGGACATCCTTGTGTGGTGCCACATTTCAAGGGGAATGCTTCCAGTTTTTGCCCATTCAGTATGATATTGGCTGTTGGTTTGTCATAAATAGCTTTTATTATTTTGAGATACGTTCCATCGATACCTAGATTATTGAGGGTTTTTAGCATAAAGGGCTGTTGAATTTTGTCAAAGGCCTTCTCTGCATCAATTGAGATAATCATGTGGTTTTTGTCTTTGGTTCTGTTTATGTGGTGAATTATGTTTATAGACTTGCGTATGTTGAACCAGCCTTGCATCCCCGGGATGAAGCCTACTTGATCATGGTGGATAAGCTTTTTGATGTGCTGTTGCAATCGGCTTGTCAGTATTTTATTGAAGATTTTTGCATCTATGTTCATCATGGATATTGGCCTGAAGTTTTCTTTTCTTGTTGAGTCTCTGCCGGGTTTTGGAATCAGGATGATGTTGGTGTCATAAAAACAATGAAATGAAGACAGAAATGAAGATGTTCTTCGAAAGCAAAGAGAATGAAGACACAACATACCAGAATCTCTGGGACACATTTAAAGCAGTCTCAAGAGGAAAATATTTAGCAATAAGTGCCCACATGAGAAGCAAGGAGAGATCAAAAATTGACACCCTATCGTCAAAACTGAAAGAGCTAGAGGAGCCAGATCAAAAAAACTCAAAGTCTAGCAGAAGACAAGAAATAGCTAAGATCAGAGCAGAACTGAAGGAGATAGAGACACAAAAAACCCTTCAAAAAATCAATAAATCCAGGAGCTGGTTTTTTGAAAAGATCAACAAAATAGACAGACCACTAGCCAGATTAATGAAAAAGAAAAGAGAGAGTAACCAAATTGATGCAATAAAAAATGATAAAGGGGATATCACCACAGATTCCACAGAAATTCAAACCATCATCAGAGATTATTACAAACAACTCTATGCACACAAACTAATAAACCTGGAAGAAATGGATAAATTCCTGGACACTTGCCTCCTCCCAAGCCTAAACCAGGAAGAAGCTGAAACCCTGAACAGACCCATAACAAGGTCTGAAGTTGAGGCAGCAATTAAGAGCTTACCACCAAAAAAAAGCCCAGGTCCAGATGGGTTCACAGCTGAATTCTACCAGACATACAAAGAGGAGCTGGTGCCATTTCTTCTGAAACTATTCCAAACAATACAAAAAGAGGGAATTCTTCCCAAATCATTTTGTGACATAAACTATTTTTTGTTGTTGTTTTTGAGACAGGGTCTTACTCTGTCATGGAGGCTGGAGTGCAGTGGTGTGATTATAGGTCACTGCAACCTTGACCTCCTGGGCTCAAGCAATTCTGCCACCACAGCCTCCTGAGTAGCTGGGATTACAAGTGTGTGGCACCAAGCCCAGCTAATTTTTTTATTTTTTGTAGAGACAGGGTCTTACTATGTTGCCTAGGCTGGTCTTGAACTCCTGTATGCAAATGATCCTACCACCTTGGCCTCCCAAAATGCTGGGATTACAGGTCTAAGCCACCATGCCCAGACCACAGTAACAAACTGTGGTGAAGATGATGACTGGTTAACAGCAAGTGGGGATAGTGATGCTCACATTCACCATGAAATTTCCTCTATCTCACCCTACCACATGAAAGCCTGGACTTGGGCTTGGTTCCATCACTCACTAGTGAGAAGAAGAAAAGCAGGATTGACAGCCAACACTTGGCCTGGCATTCAAGCTAGGCCACAGACTACCACTGAACATAAAAGCACAGGCACCTTGTCAAAACCAAAGAAAAAAGGAACCAACCTTCACTGTTTCTTTATCATTATAGCTTAAAACTTGTCGTATATCTTGACCTTAGAATTATAAATATACCAATCACAGGATTATCTTTGCTGACAAAATCAATTCATAGAAAAGCCTTAAACCACAACAAATTCTGTATCTAGGCCTTTTATTGTACACTTTCAGTGAGATGTCCCAGATTTCCTCAAGGGGATTTCTCAATAATAATAGTTTATGATATAGTTATTGTTATATAGTTATTAATAATAGTTTAATAATATAGGGTTTATTAGTTTGTTCAATCAGGGAGAAATCATTGAACAAACTAATAAACCCTATATTATTAAACTAAAAGCAGGGTTCTGGTAGTCTTCAGCTGGACAGTATTGATAGATCCAGAGTTTCAAAAATATTTATCTGAGTTCTTTCTACTTTTGACTAGACCATAGATTTCATAGTAATGCACAGATCTGAGACCTCTTATATCTGTTTGAGGTACAGCTCTGTCCATGGATGGGATGTAAATTGATGCTGAATTGCATTCTCATGTTTTTTGAGACTCTTAAGGACTGGGTTTATTATACTTGTATTGTTAAGAAGAAGGTCACCTGGGAGTTTTTGGTTATGGAATCATACTGCTATTGTTCTTTAGAAAAATTATTTTCTGGCCTTTTGACACCTGTTTCTCCTGTCTGGTTGTCTAATGCCTTGAGTTTTGCCTATCTATAAGAGAAAATGTCGATAAGGTATATGAATGAAAAGTCTGTTTTTAAGTTTTCCCTGAGGACTATGGAATTCAGATCTCTCTAGACCAGCATCCTTTGAATGCCCTTTTACCTGAAGTCTCATTTCAAAGTTTTATAATGACGTCTTCTTAGGTCTTGTGTTTTTCTACCTTTAGTGGAAGGAATTTTAAGATGATTTATGTGCCCTATTGATATGCCCAAGATTATGTTATGTTATATAGGAACAAGGGTTTTGAAGATGTAATTAATGTTACTATTAAGCTTACTTTACTCTAGAGAAATTACCTTGCGAGCCTTAGTCACATGGCTAAATGAGTCACACTCATTTACATTTAGCCATGTAAATAATTCTTTGTTGCGTTCTTCTGTATCACCAATACAAATGATTTGACAACCTTTCTGGATTCATTGTATCAAATTTTCAAACATTTTATGTCTCTACATTCTATTGTACCTTTTTTACAAGAGACCAATTGGCATTTAAGGGTTTCAATATGTGTCACTTCACTCCCTGCACTAAATGAATATTAAATTTGTTAAATGTATTAACAACCAATTATTTCAATACTGTCACATACAAAACACTGTTCTGGGTATAAATATGACTTAGGTCTGGTCCTTGACCACAGATATCTCATGATTTAATGGAGGATGCAGACTTACCTATTGGACAAATCTCAATAAAATTAATAATGCAATTTATTTTATCTAAACCAGCATTTATTGATCAACTAATATATTCCAAGTATTAAGTTTTAATCTAAATATAACCAATATGCTATGTGTTTAAAAAATTGGTAATATATAGTCCTTGAAGAATACAAAGATTTTGGTAGATAAAAAATAACTGTGATGTTATGGTTTTTTAATGAGCATCACTCACATTCATACTGTGTGACCATATATATATATATATATATACACACACACACACACACACATACATCCATGTATATATAGTGTATGTGGGGGGAGGAGGTGAGTATATTCAAGTCCAGAAGATAACAGTATACTCACAAATAAGAGAAGAAGCATGGAAAAGAAAATAAAGGTAAGTTGAATTATTCATCATTTCATTAATTCATTGATGAAAAAGTTATTACATATTACATTCAGTGGTGGCCTGATTTATTATTGGTAGTTGTGATCTTAACAATGTCATATAATTGAGGCAACTACTCAGCTGCACACTCCTCAGTTACCATAGGTTTGCTTTCCTGCAAATATATACTTCCCATGGTGTCTTATGTAATTTTTGGCTAATGTTCTGCCATTTGATACAGTTTATCCACCTTCCCTACTATGCTCTGTGCTCTAGGAATCTGACCTTTAAAGGGAGTATCATCAGTCTTCCTTGGAAACTAGCTTCTGGTAGAGTTCAGCCAATTAGGCATCTGCATGAGTTCACAGGGATAAAGAGAAAGAAAGACAGAAACATTTATTCTCCTGATTCTTTCCCTGAAGTCTCTTTTATGTCCCACTATTAAAGTAGTTCTCCCTCTGAATTCTGATAGCTGCTTTCTTTCCATACTCCTACCCTGGAATCAATGCCCTTAGTCTATGATTACTTCTGTTGCATCCTAAATCTTTGGAAAATAATTAAAAGAAAAAAAAAAAAACTTAAAAAATAACCCAGCTTGCATTTTCCATCACTTTCATTATAAGCCCCAGGTTGCTACTGCTTTGGAATTTGTAAGTTTTGGAATTCGTTTTTGACTTTTTGTCATTTATTTTTATACTAACATTCTTGACTGCTGTTTTTTTTGTTTTTGCTTTTATATATATATATATATATTCTTTAAATTTGATGCTTGTTTCTACTTACCTCCCTTCAGATTATGGGAGATGGATGAGTGTACCAAGCTTAAATGTACATGATTAAGAATGACACTCATGGACAATTGTGGTGGCTCGTCCCTGTAATCCCAACACTTTGGGAGAGTGAGGCAGACAGATCATGAGGTCAAAAGTTTGAGACCAGCCTGACCAACATGGTGAAACCACATCTATATTAAAAATACAAATATTAGCCGTTACAAAAATTAGCCGAGCGTGGTGGTGTGCGCCTGTAATCTCAGCTACTCAGGAGGTTGAGAAAAGAGAATCGCTTGAACTTGGGGGCAGGGGTTTCAGTAAGCTGAGATAGCATCACTGCACTCCAGCCTGGGTGACAGAGTGAGGCTCTATCTCAAAAAAACAAAAAAACAAAAACAAAAACAAAAACAAACAAACAAACAAAAAAACAATGACAATCATTACATTTTAGGTGAATATTTCAACGGCCTCCCCATTAATCTATAGTACTTCAACCTCTAGATGTTCCAAATCTAACTGACTCTCAATAGTGCCTTCAAGGCAATTTTTCTAAACATGAATAATTAAATAATTACAAACTATGAAAATCTAAGAGTTCTCACTCCTAGCTTTCTTCAAGGGACAGTTTTATATTTTTCTTTTAAATATCCTAATCTAATTTTGAGCTCAAGAAATATTTATCTTACTGAGTGACTTCTTTTCCCGGGTCTGTGAGGGGCGTGGGCCTCCATCTGGAAACCAGAGGGGTTTCAGATGTAAAGTTCTTTGTCTAGGTTTACCGCCTGCAGGCTAGCTGGGGAAAGCCAGTGAGCTCCTTTGTCTTAAAAATTCCCTGAAAGCTCAGAGAGGAGGGGGTTCTATAACTCAGAGTTGTGGACCAAGCAGCCAATCTGGTGTCAGAGTCAAAGATCAATCACTCCAGAGGACGTTTGAATCAACTCCCCTCATTGGATGAGAACATGAATGGGGAGGGAATATAACTCAAGGGTTAAAATTCATCTGCTCCTTACCTGAAGGGATTCTTTCTCTGGATCTCCTCCCACTAGAGTGTGGGAGCTGTCTTTCTTTCTTGCTCTGTGTCTAATAAATCACTTTTCCACAAACTCTTTGGGTACATGATATTTATTTGAACAGCAAACTCACTGCACCTCCAGGGCCCCTTTCCCCATTCTTCAGGGTTAACGAGGCTAAGAACCTCTTCAGATATGGGAGCTGAGGATGTTGACGCTTCCCCAGTTACATTACTATTACCATATATTGTGGAAGTTTATCGCTAATCATAACTAAAAAAGAATACAAATATATGCAAATTACATGAGATACTGTAGTAATATCTGGTTTACTTGTGTGATGCCTTCTTCAGACTGTGACTATTTGCATAGAGAGACAGTGTCTTTTATTCTCATAGCAGAAAATGTAGCCCAAGATAGATTGGTTGGCATCAAATAAACATATGATAGATGAATGACTATATCCCATCTAGGGGCATATACATTTTAAAAGAGTAACAAAAAAAGTTTTTTTGAATTTATCTCTTTTCAGTGTAGACTTAAGTGTTCTACCAATATATGAATGTTTAACAGTGTTTGTAATAGGTAAAAACAAGATTTTATGGCCCTTCAGGTTTAAAGACCAGTGATTTTGGAGTGTAATTTTAGTTTAAAAAGTGGAGAAACAGCACACATTAAGGCCCCATTTTGTGGTTTAATTCTTCCCTGTTTAGTTACTCTAGAGCTGGTTTATAATTATAGTGACAACACACACAGGATATCAAATAGAATAAGACATTGTGGTACCTTTCTTTATCTTCATTGTTTTTGATTTTTAAAATATAAGTCAGCACAGACTCTTTTGGGTATGTCAGCAATAAATAGAGTGACAACAGCCAAAATATAATAATATTGTGTTTTTTCATTCCAAGGTTTGTACTAAAGATTAAAGAATAATGTTTCTATTATTTTATTCAAATATCTTAGCAGATGATAAATGACAGTATCCCTGCTATTTAAAATATAGCAAAGAGCAAAACACCGTCCCTCTTCTTGAAAATATAATGAAAGATTGAGACAACATATACATTTAAAAAATATAGTTGCTAAAGCTACAGGTATGAATAAAATTTAAAAAAATCAAAAAGTGAAACGTCTACAGAATGAAGCCAAGTGGGAATTCTTTATTAGAATTACCAAGTATATGGAATATAAAAAGTAATCAACTAAATGTTTTCAAAAGCCAAGGTTGGTTTTGAATTCCTGAGCTCAAGCAATCTGCTTACCTCAGCCTCCTGAATAGCTGGTACTACCGGATTGTGCCACCACTCCCAATTACAGCCATTTTCTAATGTAATCCTCACAAACCCTAAATGGAGATATTTTAAATTCTCAATTTACATATAGGGACATTAAGACTCAGGAACGCCAAGTGAATGTTTTACAGATACCCAGCAATAGAGAGGTAGTATTTGCATTAAATGGCAACTCCTTTTGACACCAAAAGCCAGGGAAATTTCAGGGATCCTCCAAACTCTTTCATAATCTTCCAACTCATTTTTCATTACAAGCAAGAACAACCCTGAACTCTGTAGGCCCATTATTTCAGGTTGGTCACAAAATGGAGCACTAATTATGGAAAGTGGATTTACAAAAGGAAAGGGATGAAAAGCTTTTCAAAGACTACAGATATAGGTAACCTACAGTCAGCAATGACATCATCTGAAAACAAAGAAAGATGGATTATGTGTCAGCTCAGTACTGAATCACGGCAATAGGGATTGTAGGATATAAATCAGAGGAAAAGAGTTCAAGCACCTCCAAGGGAGGGATTCCATTTCCAATTGTCATACTTGATTTCAAGTGTGAAAAAAATAGGCAGATATTTTGTATCTGTTCCAGAAAATATGTTCATAAACTAGTTGTTTTCTTTTAAAATTTTATGTAAATATAGAGCAAGAAATAAAACAGATGGCCAAATATTGTAGTCGTTTTTATAAATTGTATCAATGTTCTTTTTCATTTACATACCACTTGATAAATTGAAAAACACATTTTTAGTACATTTGAAGCATACCACCTGTATTATGTTACTAGGACTGTCATAGCAAAGTGACTTAAAGAACAGAAATTTACCTACTAACAGTTATGGAGGCTAGAATGTGTTGGCAGGGTTAGTTTCTCTCCTTGACTTACAGGTGGCTGTATTGGTCTATTCTCGCACTGCTATAAAGAACTACCCAAGACTGGGTAATTTATGAAGAAAAAGGGTTTAATTGACTCACAGTTCCATAGGCTTACCAAGAACCATTATTGAGAGGCCTCCGGAAACTTACAATCATTGTGGAGGGTGAAGGGAAAGTAAGCACCTTCTTCCCATGGTAGCAGAAGAGACACAGAGAGGGAAAGGTGAGGTGCCACACACTTTTAAACCTTAAGATCTCACGAGAACTCACCATCATGAAAATAGCAAAGGGGAAATCTGTCCCCATGATCCAATCACCTCCCACCAAGCCTCTCCCCCAACATTGGGAATCACAATTCGACATGAGAGTTGGTCAGGGACACAAATCCAATCCATGTGATTCTGCTATTGGCCCCTCCCAAGTCTCATGACCTTTTCATGATGAAAATACTATTATCCCTCCTCAACAGTTCTCTAGTCTTAACTCATTTTAGCATTAACTCAAAAGTCAGTGCAAAGTCTCATCTACGACAAGGTAAGTCTCTTTTGCCTATGAGCCTGTAAAAACAAAACAATTTAGTTACTTCTAAGATATAATGAGGGTACAGGCATTGGTAAATGCTCCCATGCAAGTCCAAAATGCAACAGGCGAGTCATTAAGTCTTAAAGCCCCAAAATGATCTTCTTTGATTTCATGTCTCACAGCCAGGCCATGCTGATGCAACTGGTGTGTGCTCCTAAGGCCTTGGGCAGCTCTGACTCTATGGCTGTGCAGGGTACAGTCCCAAGGCTGCTTTCACAAACTGGCAAAGAGAGCCTGCGGCTTTTCTTTTCTTATTTTTAAGACAGAGTTTCACTCTTTTTTTTTCTAAAAAAAAAAAAAAAAAAAAGAAAGAAAGAAAAAAAAGAATGAAGGAGGGGAAGAAAGAGAAAGAGAAAGAGGGAGAGAGAACGGGGGTGTTGCTTTATTGCCTGGGCTAGAACGCAGTCTAAAAATGGGTATGCCTATAACTGTGCTTAATAATAGAGACATTTAAAAAAAAATGAGGGAAGAAAATAACAAACAGCCAACCAATATTTCATTTAAACCTGTAAATAGATGTGATGTGGTACTGATAAGAGCGTATATTTTGTGTATTTAAAGTGGAGAGTTCTATAAATGTTAATTAAGTTTACTTGTTCCAGATCTCAGTTCAAATCCTGAATATCGTTGTTAATTTTCTGTTTCATTGATCTGTCTAATATTGATGTTGAAGTCTCCCACTGTTATTGTGTGCGAGTCTAAGTCTCTTTATAAGTCTTATATATCTGGGTATTCCTGTATTGGGTGCGTATATATTTAGGATCTTTAGCTCTTCTTGTTGAATTGATCCTTTTATCAGTATGTAATATCCTTCTTTGCTTCTTTTGATCTTTGTTGCTTTAAAGCAACTCCGGCTTTTTATTTATTTATTTATTTTTGCTCTCCATTTGGTTGGTAAATCTTTCTCCATCCCTTTGTTTTGAGTATTTGTGTATCCTTGCATGTGAGATGGGTCTGGATGCAGCATACCAATGGGTTTTGGCTTTTTTGGCCTATCTGTGTCTTTGCATTGGGGGATTTAGTCGATTTAAATTTAGAATTAATAATAATATATGTGAGTTTAATACTGCCATTTAATGTTAGCTGGCTGTTTTGCCTATTAGTTGATGTAAATTCTTGATTATGTTGATGCTCTTTACTTTTTGGCATTTTTTAGAAAGGCTGATACTGGTTGTTCCTTTCTATGTGTAGTGGTTCTTTCAGAAGCTCTTGTAAAGCAGGCCTGGTGGTGATGAAATCTCTGAGTGCTTGCTTGTTCTCAAAAGATTTTATTTTTCCTTCACTTATGAAGCTTAGTTTGGCTGGATGTAAAATTCTGGGTTGAAAGTTCTTTTCTTTAAGGATGTTGAATATTGGCCCCCACTCTCTTCTAGCTTGTAGGGTTTCTGCTGAGAGATCTGCTGTGAGTCTAATAGGCTTCCCTTTATGGGTAACCTGACCTTTCTCTCTGGCTGCCCTCAGTATTTTCTCCTTCATTTCAACTCTGGTGAATCTGGTGATTATGTGCCTTGAGGTTGGTCTTCTTGAGGAATATCTTTGTGGTGTTCTCTGTATTACCTGGAGTTGAATATTGTCCTGCCTTGCTAGGTTGGGAAAGTTTTCCTGAATAATATCCTGAAGCGTATTTTCCAGCTTGGATTGATTCTCTTGGTCACATTCAGGTACACCTATCAAGTGTAGATTAGGTCTTTTCACATAGTCCCATATTTCTTGGAGACTTTGCTTGTTCCTTTTTATCCTTTTTTCTCTAGTCTTGTCTTCTTGTTTTATTTCATTAAGTTGGTCTTCGACTTCTGATATCTTTTCTTCTGCTTGATCGATTCGGCTGTTAAAACTTGTGCATAGTTCGTGAAGTTTTCATGTTGTGTTTTTCAGCTCCATTAATTCACTTATATTCCTCTCTAAATTTTGTTAACGTCTCATCAAACCTTTTTTCAAAGTTCTTAGTTTCTTTGCATTGGGTTAGAACAAGTTCTTTTAATTCACAGAAGTTTCCTATCATCCACCTTTTGAAGCCTGCTTCTGTTAATGGAACACACTCCTTCCCTATCAGGCCTTGTTCCCTTGCTGATGAGGAACTGTGATCCTCTGTAGAGGGAGAGGCATTCTGATTCAGAGTTTCACTCTTGTCACCCACACTGGAGTGCAGTGTTGTGATCTTGGCTCATTGAAGCCTCCGCTTTCTGGTTTCAAATGATTCCCCTGTCTCAGCCTCCTCAGTAGCTGGGATTACAGGTGCCTGCCATCATACCTGGTAATTTTTGTATTTTTAGTTGAGATGGGGTTTTATCATGTTGGCCAGGCAGGTCTAGAACTCCTAACCTCAGGTGATTCACCCACCTTGGCCTCCCAAAATGGTTTTTCTAGGAGCACAGTGCAAGCTGTCAGTGGATATATTTTGGGGTCTGAAGAATGATGACCCTCTTCTCACAGTTCCACTTGGCAGTGTCCCATTGGGAACTCTGTGTTGGGGCCTCAACCCCACATTTCCCATTTGTACTGCCCTAGTAGTAGTTCTCCCTTTGGGCTCTGCCCCTAGAGCAGACATCTGCTTGGACATCCAAAAGTTTCCATACATCCTCTGAACTTTAAGAGGAGGTTCCTAAACCTCAAGTCTTGCCTTCTGAGTACCTGCAGGCCTAACACTGTGTGGAAGCTGTCAAGGCTTGGGGCTTGCACTCTTTGAAGCAATAGCCTGAGCTGTACTTTGGCCCCCTTTTAGCCACTGCTGGAGCTATAGTGGCTGGGACACATGGCACCATGTCCTGAAGCTGCACAGAGGGGCTAGGCCTTGGGCCTGACCCAGGAAACTATTTTTCCCTTTTAAGCTTTGAAATCTGTGATAGGAGGAGATGCCTTGATGTTCTTCTCTAAAATGGTCAGAAACATTTCTCCTAATGTCTTGGCTATTAACAGTCAGCACCTTTTACTTAAGCAAATACCTGCAGTAAGCTTGGGCTTGAATTTCTCCTGAAAAAATGGGATTTATTCTTCTAACACATGGCTGGACTGCAAATTTTTCAAACTTTTATGCACTGTTTACCTTTAAAATATATGTTCCAGTTTCAGATAATCTCTTTGTTCATGTATATGAGCATACACTTTAAAAAATATCTAGGTCACATTTTGAATGCTTTGCTGCTTATAAATTTATTACACCAGATACCCTAAATCATCTCTCTCATTCAAATTCCAGAGATCTCTAGGGCAAGGGCAAAATGCTGCCACTCTCTTTGCTAAAGCATAGCAAAAGTGACCTTCAGTTTCCAATAAGTTCCACATCTCCATCTGAAACCATCTCAGCTTGGACTTCATTGCCCACATCACTAACAGCATTTTGGTCAAAATCATTCAACAACTCTCAAGGTTTCATACTTTTCCACATCTTCCTATCTTATTCTGTGTCCTCCAAACAGTTCAAACCTCTACCTATTACCCAGTTCCAAAGTTGCTTCCACAATTTCAGGCATCTCTATAGCAGTGCCCCATTCTTCTCTTACCAATTTTCTGTGTTAGGTCATTTTCACACTGCTATGAAGAACCACTTGAGACTGGGCAATTTATGAAGAAAAGAGGGTTCATTGACCCTCAGCTCCACAAGATTAACAGGAAGCATGACTTGGTGGCCTCAGGAAACTTACAGTCATGGTAGAGGGAGAAGGGGTAGAGGGAGAAGCACTTTGCTTTGTGCTTGCTTCCCCTTCTCCCTCCACCATGACTTAAGTTTCCTGCCACCTCCTTCACATGGTGAAGTCTCTTGCCACCTCTTTCATACGGTGGCAGGAGAGAGGGAGAGCAATAGAAGCACCCTACACTTTTAAACAGTCAAATCTCATGAGCACTCACTCACTGTCATGAGACCAGCAAGGGGAAAATCTGCTAGCATGAACCATTAATTTCTCACCAAGCGCCTCCTCCAGTTTGACATGAGATTTTGAGTGGGGACACAAATCCAAATCTTCTTCCTGGGTCTTAATATGGTTTTCCCTCTGTACATGCTGGTGTGTAAATTTCCTCTTCCTATATGGACACCAGCTATATTGGATTAGGGTCACCCTAATGACTTCATTTTTACTTAATTACCTTTTCAAAAATCTTATATCTAAATATGATCACCTTCCGAGCTACTGAAGTGTTAAGATTTTAACATATGTATTTGGGGGTTTTTCTAGGAGCACAGTACAAATTGTCAGTGGATCTAGTATTTCAGCATCTGAGGAATGGTGATCCTCTTCTCATAGTTCCACTAGGCAGTGTCCCAGAGGAAATTCTGTGTTGGGGATTTATTTAGCCTCTAACATTACTTATTGATACATTCTTGTTTTAAAAATGAAGTTTGTGGATAAAAGAAGCCTGCAGTAGGGAATAAAATGATTAAGATTCAGAAAGTGATGGCACTGACAGAAAGAAAGTATACATTATTCATATAATGACTCTAGAAGAATTATTTAATTAAATAGAAATAAATATATTAATAAAATGAGATTTCTACTCAGTACCATTCACAGATAATTATGACTGATTTAAAACCTGAATGCAATAATAACATTTCTGAACTAAACATTGGAAAAAAAAAAACTCTTAATGACATAGCATGATATAAACCATTCAGGACAATATTGGCACATTTAACATTTTAGTATTTTTCCTGCTTGCTTGTCTCAATATTCACCACCAGCCCATTTTCAGGCCTCGAAACCACTGTAGGAAACTCTTCAAGATGCTTGGGTGTTTAAGGAGCTCACTAATTTGATCATCTTTAAAGAAAATAGATATCAACTCTTAAATTGATGTTAATACCTTATTTAATATTTACAAAACACTATGACTTTAACTTGGCTTATATATTTCCATTCACAGATAATAAATAACACTCAGAAAGAAGATTAGTATTTGACTAATCTGTACGGTGATGGCATGTGAAATGAAAGACTTAAGATGATTCAACAATCAAAAATCTTGGCTAAGCATCTCATACTAGAATACGGACAAATTTTCAACCTTCAAGCATTTTGGTATCATACAGAACTAAAATTATTGTCAAATCCTTTCCCAGAAGATAATTAATGTCATTCTAAAACCCAAAATTTATAATTTTTTGCTCCAGAAGAGTAGCATGTTGATAGGTTTGGAAAAATAAAAGATATTTCAGCTTCAACGAACGCCATGTAACTGTTACCCCAGTTAGCAACAAGTATAAGCTTCTTCATCACATTGCCAGTAAGTTTGTCAACTCTAACATGTAAATTTCTCAAAGTACAATTATTCTTAATAATCTGTCATATTCATGAGACCAAGATTTTTGCTTGGGTTTACTGGAGCATGAATCTGCCTTTTGTTCTTTAGACTTACTGCTTTTTTATTCTGAATAGCAAATTTGGTCAATTGTAGCACATATGACTCTCCTTAAAAGCTAAAATGCTCTGAAGACTTTAGAGGTATTTAGCAGAACACAGCAGTCCTTTTATATTATCTTTTTTCTGTGGGTAAAATGGAAATTTTTAAATATGAAAGTTGAACAATGACAAAAATATTTCAACTGGCTGGGTCTGTGTTGTTAAAATTATACCAGATCACCCTTCTGGAATCTCTTCAAACACTATACTTTTATTATGGCCTTTTGTATTAGCTCATTTATGTAAAAGTCTAACTCAGATTGTAAGTTTTTTGAGGAAAGAGGCTTCTCTCTACCACTTTTCATATCTCCCATAGTTTCACTTGGTCCTCATGCTCAAAATATATAATTAAGGAGGCATTAAAGAGATGAAGGGGAAAAAAGATGTAGGATATATTATTTCTTGAAATAATATTGTGAGGTTTTTTTCCTATTAAATTGCAAAAGGCTATACTTTTTATGGTATTTGCCAATCTGACAAATTATAGCTATAATGTATTAAACGTCCTAATATGTACCGGGGCTTGCGCTATAAAATTTGTATGTATTATCTTCTTAAATACTCATGACAACGGTCAAACTTATGATTTTCATTTTGTAGCTAAGGACACTAAAACTTAGGCAGGATAAGTAAATGGTCCAAATTTATAAAACTATTAAAAGTTCACACTGGCATTTATTTCTATTCAATATTCCAAGGTTTTATCTATGCAATGTACTTATGTTTACTGCATCTTTTGCATGCCATTTTAAATAACTTTTCATTTTGATATTATTAGCCTCCAAAATTATTCTGTATAGCCTTTTTACATTTCTCTATTTACCATAACAAATGTTAATGCACTGTTGTTTTCTGGAATGTTTAAGCATGCTTTTTTCTATATTCATAGATGTCAGGCATTTGAGAATATAGCTTGCATTAGTCTGTTTTTATGCTGCTTATAAAGACATACCTGAGACTGGATAATTTATAAAGAAAGAAAGGTCTAACGGATTCACAGTTCCACATGGCTGGGGAAGCCTCACAAACATAGCAGAAGGCGAAAGGCACATCTTATATCGCAGCAGGCAAGAGAAAATGGGAACCAAGTAAAAGGGTTTCCCATTATAAAACCATCAGATCACCTGAGACTTATTCACTACCAAGAGAACAGTATGGGGGAAACTGCCTCTATGATTCAATTAACACAAGGTTACTCCCACAGTACATGGGAATTATGGCAAATGCAATTCAAGATGAGATATGAGTGTGGACATAGAGCCACACCATATCAAGCGGATACTCTTTTTATTAATCTTTGACATCATAGGCAAAGAAAGCAGCAATCTCCTCCATACTTAGTTTATTCCTAGTCATTAGTGTTCAAGGCTGTTATGAAATCGAAGTCTGATAATCTAATTTGAGTAATAGGCATGTATACTTACATACATTTTAAGTTTAAGGCAGGTTATACTTTTTTTCCTCCAGAAAAAAATCAATATTTTTAGATTTCTTGTGGATAAATATTATAACTAAACAGAAATTCAGTTTTAATGACGTCTGATCTATCTTCACAGACAACTTTTAATTTCTTATATTTTTCACTTAGATTTAAAACATTTCATCATGTATCTATTATAGAACAGAGAAGTTCAAGTAAAGTTGTTAATCCAACTATGAGAACTAATAGGTACTTTAAAAAACAAAATAACCAAACACCACATGTTCTCACTCATAAGTAGGAGTTGAGCAATGAGAACACATGGATACAGGGAAGGGAACATCACATACCAGGGCATGTCAAGGGGTGTGGGGTTAGGGGAGGGATAGCAGGGGCTGGGGAGATTGGGGAGGAATAGCATTCAGAGAAATACCTAATGTAGATGATGGGGTGATGGATGCAGCAAACCACCATGGCATGTGTATATCTATGTAACAAACATGTATGTTCTGCACATGTACCCCAAAACTTAAAGCATAATAAATAATCTTTTTTAAAAGAGAGGAAAAAAACAAAATAAGTGGACCAATATATACAGGTTTTTAATTTTTTTATATCTAAAGTAGCCATCTTCTTGAAACAATATATTTCTTCATAATTATCCATCTAATTCATGAGGATAAGTGTTATTTATCAGAAATGTAAAATTTCCTGGAAGAGTAACATCACCAAGGTGACAGAAATGGAATTACAAGACCCTCATTCCCGCACAGAAATATTAATTTAAAAACAATATATGAACCACTTAACATAAAGTATGAGTATGTCAGTGAGGAAGCAGCAAAGAGTATTATTTCTTTATGCAGTAGAAATGATCATAGTATCAGCTTAAAATATACTTTTATAAATATAAGATGTTTTAGGTACAGCACATGGTGGCTACAAAGAAAATATTTATATAAGATGCACAAGAGAAAATGAGAAAGAAATCAAAATCAAAACATGTAACAATAAAAAATTAATGAAACATAGAAGAAAACAAGAGAGGAAAACAACAATAACCATTACCAAAGCAATAAGATGAGAAAACCTACAAAACAAGACAGAATACAGTTAACAAAATGGCAGTAGTGATTCTTTCCCTATCAGTAATCATTTTACAGGTAAATGGATTAAATTTCCCCATCAAAAGAAACAAAGTGGCTTGATAGATTTAAAAAACAACAAAAACAAAATCCAACTATATTCTCTCTATAACAGATTCATGTTAGATTTCAGGATATATGTAAATTGAAAGTGAAAGGATGGAAAAAAGCTATTCAATGCAAATGGTAACCATATGGGAGCAGGCGTGGTCATGCTTATATCAGACAAAATAGACTGTAAGTCAAAAACTTTCACAAGAGACAAAGAAAGATATTATGTAATAATAAAAACATCAGTTCTCCAGGAAAATAAAACAGTCATAAATATACATGCACCTGACATGAAGTACTCAAATATGTGCAGCAAACATTAACAGAATTGAACAGAGAAATAGACCACAACACAATAGCAGAAGAATATTTTAATATCCTATATTCAATTATGAATAAAAAAATCAGACATAAATATCATTGAGGAAGCAGAGAACTTGAACAACACTATAGACCAAATGGATCTAACAGATTTGTACAGAACTTTACACCTCCAAAGAACAGAATACACATTCTTCTTAAGTGCACACAAGACATTCTTCAAGATAAATGTTAGGGCACAAAACACATTTTAACATATTTAAGATTGAAATCATAATGAGTAACTTCTGTTATGACAATGGAATGAAACTAGAAATTGACAGCAGAAGAAAAACTGAAAATTTCCTAAATGTGATAATTAAATCAGACAAGAAAAGGAAAGAAAAGATATCCAAATATGAAAAGAAGTCAAACTATCTTTCTTCACAAGAATACAATTCTATTCCTAGAAAATCCTAATGGCCCTGACAATAGGCTTCTGGAACTGACAAATAACTTCAGTAAACTTTCAAGATACAAAATAAATGTATAAAATTCAGTAGCATTTTTATACACCAATAACGTTTAAGCTGAGAGCCAAATCAAGAAAACAATCCCTTTTATAATAGACGCAAGACATGTGCACAAACACACACACACACACACACACACACACACACACACACACACGCACACAGACAAAAATAAAAATAGGAATGCATCTAACCAAGGAGGTAAACGATCTTTACAAGGAGAGGAAAACACTGCTGCAAGAAATTAGAGATCTCACACACACACACACATGCACACACAAAATGGAAAAACATTCCATGTTCATAAATTGGGAGAATCAATATTGTTAAAAATAGCCATACTGCTCAAAGCAACCTACAGATTCAACACTATTCCAGTCAAACTTCCAATTTTAGTTTTCATAGAATTAGAACAAACTACTCTAAAATCCATGTGGCACCAAAAAGGAGCCTCAACAACTAAAGCAATTCTATGCAAAAACAATAAAGTTAAAAGCATCACATTATCTGACTTCAAACTATACTACAGGGCTACAGTAATCAAAACAGCAGAGTACTGGCACAAACCAGACATATAGACTTATAAAATATAATAGAGAACCCAGAAATAAAGCTACACACTTACAGCCTTCTGATCTTTGACAAAGCTCACAAAAATAAGCAATGGAAAAAGAACTCCCTAGTCAATAAATGGCGTTAGAATAGTTTGGCTAGCCATATGCATAAAGATAAAACTGTTTCTCTACCTTTCACCACATACAAAATTTAACTCAAGATGGATTACAGATTTAAATGTATAAGAATACAAAGTGTAAGAATCCTAGAAGAAAACCTAGGAAACATCATTCTGGATATCAGCCTTGGAAAATGATTTGACTAAGCTCTCAAAAACAATTCAAACAGAAACAAAAATTAACACGTATGACCTAATTAAACTAAAGAGCTTCTGCACAGCAAAGGAGACTATTATTAATAGAGTAAACAGACAACCTACAGAATCATGGAAAATATTTGTAAACTATGGATCTGACAAAGGTCTAATATTCATAATCTATGAGGAACTTAAACAATTAAACAAGAAAAGAAACAAATGGCTCCATAAATAACTTGAACAATTAAACAAGAAAAGAAACAAATAACTGCCTATTCTCACTTATATGTGAAGGCTAAACAGTGAGTACACGTGGACATAAAGAGGGAACAATAGCCAGCCTGGAATGATGGCTCACACCTGTAATCTCAGCATTTTGGGAGGCCGAGGTGGATGGATTACTTGAGCCTAGGAGTTTGAGACCAACCTGAGCAACATGCAAAGACCTCGTTTCTATTAAAAAATATATACATTAAATATATCTATATTTAATACAGATATATGTATTATACATATATATATATAGATATATGTATTATACATATATATACATATATATTATACATATATATACATATATATGTATTATACATATATACATATATATGTATATATATTTAATACATACATATGTGTATATATATATATATATATATTTAAAATATATAAATTAGCTGGGTGTGGTGGTGTGTGCCTGCAAGTCCCAGCTTCTTGAGAAGCTGAGTTGGAAGGATTGCTTGAGTCCAGGAGATGGAGGCTGCAATGAACCATGGTCATGCCACTGCACAACAGCCTAGGCAACAGAGCAAGACCTTGTCTAAAAACAAAAAAAGAAAGATGGGATGGGAACAATAGACGCTGGAAAGGAAAGAATAAAGGAAGAGTTAAAAGAAAACCAAAATGGTTGTGTACTATGCTTACTACCTCGGTGACAGGATTATTTGTATTCCAAACTTTAGCATTATGCCATAACTCCACATAACAAACCCACACATGTACCCTGCTGAATTTAAAATAAATGTTGAAATTATTTTTAAAAAAATAAATTGAACAGCACACCCCCAAGCAACCAATGGGTCAAAGAAAAAATCAGAAGGAAGATTAGAAAATAATTTGAGACAAATAAAAAAAATAAAAAGCATACCGAATCTTACAGGATACAAAAAATGTAGTACTAAAGAGAAGCTTATAGTGGTAAATGTAAACATTTACAAGAATAGGAAGAAAGAAAAAGAAGAAGAAGAGGAGGAAGAGGAATAGGAGGAGGAGGAAGAAGAAGAATAAGAAGAACAACAACAATAAGAGGAGGAGGAAGAGGAAGCTGAAGGAGGAGAAGAATAAGAAGGAAGAAGGAGGAGAAGAAGGAGAAGGAGAAGAAGAATGAGGAAGAGGAGGAGAGGGAGAAGAAGGAGTAGGAGAAGGAGGAGGAGGAGGAAAAGGAGAAGAAGAAGGAGGAGGAGGAGGAGAAAGAGGAGGAGGAGGAGGAGGAGAAGAAGAAGAGATATACCAAATAAACAATCTAACATTTTATCTTAAGGCAGTGACCTTTTTGGCACCAGGAACTAATTTTTTGGAAGACAGTTTTTCCATGAACCAGGGGTTGAGGAGGACAGTTTTGACGATTCAAGTGCATTGCATTTTATTGTGCACTTTATTTTTTATTATTATTACATTGTAAAATTCAATAAAATATACAACTCACCATAATGTAGAATCAGTGGGAATCCTGAACTTCTTTTCCTACAACTAGATGGTCCCATCTGTGGATGATGGGAGTCAGGGACAGATCATCAGGCATCAGATTCTCATAAAAAGAGTGCAATCTAGATCCCTAATATAGGAAGTTCATAATAGCATTTGCATTCTGATGAGAATCTAATGCTGAGGCTGATCTGACAGGAGGTGGAGCTCAGGTGGTAATAAGATGGATGGCGGGAGCACTGCTGTAAATACAGAGGAAGCTTTGCTCACCAGCTTGCTGCTCACCTCCTGTTGTGTGGCTTCCTTCCTGACAGGACACAGACTGGTACTGGTGGCTGTGGGTGAGGTTTGGGACCCCAGCCTTAAGAGAGAAGGAAAATAAGGAGAAGGAGAAGGAAGAAGAAAGAAAAAGAAGATGAAACTAAGCTCAATTGTAGCAAAATGAAGAAAATAATAAAGATTAGAAACAGAAATAAAGAAAATAAATAATATAAAATATTTAAAAAGAAATAACAAAACTGATATCTGATGTTTGAAAAACAAAATTGAAATACTTTTAGCTATGTTTACTAAGTAAAAAAGAGAGAGGACTCAAATAACTAATACCAAAAATGAAAGAGGAGACACTATAGCTGATGTCACATAAATTTTTAAAAAAATGACTATATGAGACAAATATGAACAATTACTCAGCAACAAGTTGAATAACCTAGAAAAATAAATTCTTAGAAACATACAACCTACCAAGAGATTTATTTAAAAATAGAAAATCTGAACAGACTTACAACTAGTAAAAAGATTAAATCTGTAATCAAAAATATCTCAAGAAAGAAAAGCTCAGGACAAGATGGCTTCACTGATAAATTCTACCAAGCATTTATTTTATTTTATTTTCCATCTTGACTTTTGTGGGTACATAGTATTTTTATATATTTATGGGGTTAAAAAGTTAATTCCAAACTTTAATAAACTTTTCCAAAAATTGGAGAAAATACTTCCAAATTCATTTTACTAGGCCAGTATTACTCTCATACCAAAGTAAGTCAAAAAAAGAAATTACAAATCAGTATCCCTGATAGATACTAATGTGAAAATTCTCAAAAAAAAAAAAAAAACTAACAGCAAACCAGTAGAATGTCACATGATAATTTCAACTGATGCAAAACAAAAGCATTTGACAAAATTAAACACCCTTTCACGATAAAATTACTCAAAAAAACTAGAAATAGAATGTTACTTTGATATAATAAAGTCCACATATGAAAAGCCCATAGCTATCATAGTCAACAGTAAAGAACTAAAAGAATTTTCTTGAAGATTATTAACAAGGCAAGGACTCTCACTCCCATCACTTCTGTACAACATGGTACTGAAAGGTTTACAGCTCTTAGAAAGGAAGGAAAGGAGAAAGGGAGTGAAAAAGAGAAAGAGGGAGGGAGGGAAAGAAAGAGGCACCCAAGTTGGAAATGAAGAAATAATATTATTTCCAGAGGACATGATCATATACATAAAATACTCTAAATCTTCTACACAGAAAAAAAAAATAGAGAGCTACTAAATAAATTCAGCAATATTACAGTATATATGATCAACATACAAAAATCAGCTATACACTAACAATGAACAATCTGAAAAAGAAATTGTAAAAAAACTACTTTCTTTATAATAGCATAAAAATACTTAAGAATAAACTTAACCAAAGAGATAAATTATTTATATGCTAAAAACTACAAAATATTGCTGAAAGAAATTAAGGAAGATACAGATATATAGAATGACATCCTGTGTTCATAGAATGGAGTGCTTAACATTATTAAAATATCCATCATACCCCAAAAGACCTACAGATTCAATGCAATTTCTATCAAAATCTCAATAGTATTATTTACAGACACAGAAAAAATGCTTAAACTCATGCAATCTTAAAGGACCTTGACTAGCCAAAACAATCTTAAGAAAGAATAATAAATCTGGAGGCCTTACAGTTCCTGATTTGGAAACATTATAAATCCACAGTAATTAAAAAGTATGGTATTGGCATAAAGACAAACTGGACTTTACACCAACAGTATAGAATAGAATGCCCAGAAAAACCCTGTGTATATGATCTTTGATAAAGGTGCCAGGAATATACAGCAAGGAAAGGGTATTCTCTTCAACAAATGGGCTCGAGAAAAGTAGATAAAAGTTTTTAATTTTTCAGCACTTTTAAGTATGTCATCCCACTGTCTTCTGGCCTGTAAGATTTCCACTAAAAAGTCTGCTGCCAGATATACAGATGCTCCATTGTACATTCTTTGTTTCTTTGCTCTTGGTGCTTTTAGGATCCTTTCTTTATTCTTGACCTTTGGGAGTTTGATTATTAAATGCCTTGAAATAGTCTTTTCTGGGTTAAATCTGCTTGGTTTTCTATAACCTTCTTGTACTTGGATATTGATATTTTTCTGTAAGTTTGAAAGTTATCTGTTATTACCCCTTTGAATAAACTTTCTACTCCTATCTCTTTCTCTACCTACTCTTTAAGGCCAATAACTTTTAGATTTTCCCCTTTGAGGCTATTTTCTAGTTCCTGCAGGAGTGCTTCATTTTGTATTGGTTCTTTTCGTCTCTTCTGTTTTCAAATAGCCTGTCTTCAAGCTCTCTAATTTGTTTGCTTGATTTATTCTGCTATTAACAGACTCTGATGCATTAGTCAGTTTGACAGTTGCATTTTTCAGCTCCAGAATTTCTGCTAGAATTTTAAAAATTATTTTCATATCTTTATTATGTTTATCTGATAGAATTGTTAATTCCTTTTCTGTTATATCTTAAATTTCTTTGCATTTTTCTCATTACAGCTATTTTGAATTCTCTGTCTAAAAGGTAACATATCTATGTTTCTTCAAGATTGATCCATGGTGTCTTATTTAGTTCATTTGGTGAGGAAATGCTTTTTTGGCGTGATGTTCATCCTAGTAAAAAGTCCTTTGGTGTCTGGGCATTGAAGAGTTAAGGATTTATTGTAGTCTTCACTGTCTGGGTTTATTTGCACCCATTCTTCTTGGGAAGGCTTTCCAAATGTTTGAAACGACTCCAGTGTTGTGATCTAATCCATCTCTACTTTAGCAGACACTTCAAGCCCAGTAATACTGTGATTCTTCCAAATTCAGAGAGATAGCTCCTTGATGGTCTTGGACAAGATCTGGGAGAATTCTCTGAATTGCCAGGCAGAGACTCTTGTTGTTCTTCCTTCCTTTTTCCAAAACGTAGGGAGTCTCTTTCCCTTCGGAACCATCTAAAGCTATACATAACATGACACATACACCCCTATGGCTGCCACCACTATGACTGCACTGGGTCAGACCTGAAGTCAGCACAGTGCTGGGTCTTGCCCAAAGCCTACTGGAACCACTCTCTGGCTACTGCCTATGTTTGCTCAAGGCTCTGGGACTCTTCAATCAGCAGGTGACAAAGCCAGCCAGGCCTGTGTTCTTCCCTTTAGGGTGTGAGGTCCCCAGGCACTAGGTGGGTCCAAAACTCCCCTCCATTGGTCAGGGACTAGAATCAAACCCCTGAGAAGTCTATCTGGTATTTAATCATATAGTGGCTGACCTTGCACTCAAACCACAAGACACAGTCCTTCCCACTCTTTCCTCTCTTTTCTAGAGGCAGAGGAGCCTCACCCTATAGCCACTGCTAACTCTTGCCATGAGGAGCACCTTCAAACTACCACTAATGTTCCCTTAAGGCTCAAGGGCTCTTAAGTCAGCTTGTGGTGAATGTTGCCTGGCTGGGAACTCACCCTTCAGGACGGTGGTCTGTCCCACTAAGGGTTGGTCCAGAAATGCTGTCCAAGAGTCAAGTCCTGAAATTGGGGATCCCAAGAGCATGCTTGATTCTCTACCCCGCTGTGGTTGTATTGTTAGCTAAGGTGAAAGACAAAGTCCTCTTTACTTTCCCCTCTGCTTTTCTCCAACAGAAAGAGTTTCGCCTGGTAGCCATCACAGTTGGTAATGTGCTGAGTCTCACCTGAAGCCAACAAGTCTCAGAGGCTCACCAAGACCCTAGATGTAGTACCTGGATATTGCTACTTGTTATTCAGGGTTCAAGGACTCTTCAGCTAGCAGGTGATGAATGCTGGCAGGACTGGGTACTTTCCTTCAAGGAAAGTGGGTAATTTTCTGGCCTAAGTTGTGTCTGGAAATGTAATTTGGGTGGTTGGGCCTAGAAAAGGGACCTCATGACTCTGGTCAGTACCCTATCCTGCTGTGGCTGAGACGGTATCCAAGATGTAAGATGAAGTCCTCCCCACTCTTCCCTCTCTTCTCCTCAAGCAGAAGGAGGGGTTCTCTTGGAGCCAGGAGCTGTGCAGCCTACGGTGGGTGATGCAAGTACTTCCTCGACTTCCACAGCTGGTGTCTCAGTTCATCCCCCCCCACCCAGTCCACTGTCTTTAGTTCATCCCCAAGACTTGCCTGAGTTGCAGTCCTTATGGACTAGCCTGCCTTTCAACTTAGAGACTGAGGGGACATTGGCCCTTGGTGGACAAGGTTTGCAGGCATTCAATTTCTGATTACTGAGACGGGCAATTCCCTTCTGGCCAGGGCTGGTTTAAATGCTTCTTCCTCTGTGAGCTAGTGTCAGTTGAGTTGGTCTGTTTTTTAATTTTTAATTTTTTGGTCTAACAGAACAGCACTGAGTTCAATGCCTTACAATTACTTTGTTCTCCTTCCTCCAGTGCCCAAAGAGGCTCTCTGTACCACATTGCAGCTGCTGGGGGTGGGAGAGAGGTGGCGCTGTCATTCAGGACTGTTTTTTCTATCTCCTCAGTGACTCGTTCAGGGATATGAAGTTAAAATGAGGTACTATGAGTATTCACATGATTTCTGGTTCTTATGAAAGTGATTTTTTAAGCGTAGTTTTTTACTTGGGATCATTGGTGGGGTTGGGGGTAATGATCTGTGGAGCTTTCTATTCTGCCATCTTGCTCCTCTTCTCTCTAGAACTTTTAAACTGTTGGTTGAAATGTAAAATGGTGCTTTTGTTATGAAAAACAGCATGGAAGGTCCCTATAAAATTAAACATAGAACTACCATCTAACCCGGCAATCTCACTTCTGGGTTTATATTCAAGATAATTGAAAAGACAATCTTGAAGAAATATTTGCACTCCCATGTTTATTATAGCTTTATTTACAATAGCCAAGAGGTGGAAACAACCTAAATGTCTATCAGCAGCTGAATGGATAAAGAAAATGGGTATCACATCTTGAAAAAGAAGAAAATCTTGCCATATGCTACAACATAGATGAACCTTAAAGACATTATGCTAAGTGAAATAAGTCACTCAAAGATGAACAAATCCTACATGATTCCACTTATATGAAGTATCTAAAATAGTCAAACTTATATAAGCAGAAAATAGAATGGTGGCTGCTAGAAGCAGAGTGGAGAGATAAATAGAAATTTGCTGTACAATGGATATGTTTTCAGTCATGCAATGTAAAAGAGTTCTAGAGATCTGTTCTACAACAATGCACAGTCAATAATACTGTATTGTGTAATTAAAAATTTAATAGAGTATATTTTGTAACATGATTTTACCAACATAAAAATAAAATGTAGAATTTTTTTACATATGCTCAGCATAAAGACAACTTTTTTCTCAAATCAATTTAGATGTTATGATCAATTTTATTTCTTCAGCTTTCTAATATTCTGTTTGATATGGTAGTGTTTGAATTTTACCAAATATGAAAATGTAACATAAACATGAAGTAATATCTATGGAGATAAAAACAAGTAAAAATGAATGGTATATGACTTTATGAAGAAAAGCAATTTAAAAATAGATAATTTAAAAATAGAATCAAAGCAAACAAGCAAAAAGTTAAAGATATTATTATCTCTTGAGGATGCAGACGCGGAAGAGTGAGAGGAATTGGTTCAGGAAGGACACACAAGTTAACCAAGTATATTAGTAATATTCAAATTCTTAAGTCGTGTAATGGGCTTCCAAATGCTCATTTGAGTATTATACATACATATACTTGCTAAACATATTCATTTGTATCAAATCTTTTGTAACAGAATATCAATGCATTTATATGAATAAAATTAATGTATGAATAAAAATATATAAGCAAATCAAAATATGTTTAATAAATATATTTCATGTCCCAGATATAAAGAGAAATGAAACTTCTAAATATAGAAGAAATTTCCCATTTACAAAATAAAAGGACCATGTAAAAAAGAAAAATACATTATTTAGAAAAACATGCACTTCAATTTCGTGTTTTGTAGTTTTCCCCTATTCCTGCCAATTCATTATGTTTACGATTTTTAAAAATAGTCAACTACAATATTTATAGTTAATAGGTAAGAAAGAGTGCCAGACTCAAAAATGAGATCTATTGTTTTAAGCCCCTTTTCTAGTGGCTGTTTGATCTTAGGCTGATTGTTTAGGTTCCTTGAATTTCAGGGACCCTATTTCTAAAATGAAGAAATGGAGCAAGCAGAGTTCACCTACCACTAAAGTTTCGTGACTTTTTTATGCAGAAGAAGCCTATTTTTTAGTATGTATTTCTCTTGCCCTCTTTATTCTTATGTGGTATTCTAAGAAATAGTTATCAAAATCTGACACTTGTTTTCTAGAATCAAAGGCCATAAAAAGCACAGCCATCACTGATCACCTTCAGGAGATACAATGTTCTCCAGTCACAGTTCATACTAACTAAGTTGTCTTTTTAAGTGTTTTATTTGGAAAACTGGGATAGACAGAAAATGACACAAACAGAAGTTAGACAAATGTCAATTTTTTTTTTTTTTTTTTGCCTTTTTGCCTGGTTAGGTCTGTTTTCTTCAATGAAATATCCAAAGATCATTTTGGTTAATCTTCAACAAAAAGAATATACTTTGTATTCTGGATAACTGCAGATGCTTACTTAATGAGAGCAAGAAATCACTGAATGAATCTCAAGTTATTTTTCAGTAATAGTGCCATCATTTGCATTTAGTTTGTCTCCACTAAAATTTATGTTGAAATTTATTTGTGGTGTGGCAATGTTGGGAGATTGGACTTAGTGGAGGTATTTGGTCATGAGGGGGGATCCCTCATGAATAGATTAATGCCCTCCCATGGGGTGAGTAAGTTCTTCTTCAGGAGGGAATGAATCAGCTTCTATGGGAGCAAGTTGTTAAAAAGTTTGCCTTTCTCAGTTTCTCTCTCTTACCTCCTATCATATCATGTGGTCTCTTTGCACACATCTGCTCCCCTTTTGCTTTCTGCCATGATTAGAAGCAGCCTGAGGTCCTCAGCAGATATAGCTTCTCAGCCTTCAACCTTTCAGGTACCAGAATTATGAGCCAAATAAACATAATTTCTTTGTGAATTATCTAGCCTCAGGTAGTCTGCTATAGCAACCCAAGACAGATTAACACAAATAGTTTTAACATATGTTGATGTTACATATTGTTGTGGGCTGTTGGTGTACTGTGGGCCATGGGAGAGGCATCTGGAAACACTTTTCTCTGCATTTTTCTAGAAATTCCCAACCCAAAGAAAAACAAATAAGATAAAAAAAATAGAATTTGGAGCTTCTTACAACTTTGAGGTGACAACTTCTCTGTGTCCTTTCAAGTTTTTAAAGACATAAAAATAATTAAAGTCACTCTTCATGAATACCTTTAGTTTCTCACCTTTAATATATATAATAACTCAAGATTATTACAATTAAAGCAAGGTATTGGCATTTGGGTCTTGTAAATACAAGCAGATTTCTCAGATTAACTTTAACATGACAGTTGCTAGTACCCAGGTCTAAATCAAAAGTACATGCATTTCCCCATGTTCCTGTGAATAATTAACTAATGATAGTTTATTTCACTGAGCAAGGATCTGTATATGACTTCAGTCCCTATGTGTCATGTGTATGTCCAAATATTTAATGAAAGTACATAATTATCTTAAAAACTCTATAAAACTATTTACTTAAGTTAGTATGGCTTATATTTCTTGTACTACTAATGCATTGCACTGCATTTCCAAAAAGAAATTATTATTTATCAGAAATCCTTTTTAAATATGAATATTGTGGGCAAGAATTTATCTGAAATAGCAGGCAGATGTTAGAATAAAAGCTTAAATGTATTATGTAACTCCTTTTCATCAACAAAGACAATGGTGAATAAATGTCAGGCTGATAGTAAAGCAAATGGTGGAAAACAAGCTGTAATTATTTATATCTTCACTTACTTGTTTATATAGCTACAATGCTTTCAAAGTTTCATTCATTATAAGCCTCTTAAGCAGAGGAATCAGCATTAACTATTTTAACTATAACATTTAACATATTATCTGACATACATTAGATGCTTAATAAATCTTTAACTGAATAAGTTGATATTCTTTGAGATGGTTCCATAATTTCATTTGATGGAAGAAATTTTATAATAATCTAAAAATATTTGCTTTATTAATGTTGCCGATAGTAAGATTCTGAAGCAAAATTTACTACAAGTTTTAAGTTACCTAGTTAACATTCTTCTATTCAGTGTAACATTTCTCAACTGTTATTTCTAATGCTATAAGAAAAACATTTGCTCAATTCTTTCTTTACTCCTGATGAAATGAGTCTTGTAATTTTTCTTCATTATGATCCTCCATTTTCCTCTTCCTCATGCCTATAATCCTTAGAAGAAAATATCTATTTTTTCACTGGTTCAAACTATGATTGGTATTATTACAAACACTGTTTGGCCAGACAAATCTGGGTTTAAAGTACCATTCTACTTCCTACTAGCTGCACAGCCATGAGAAAAATATTAAATTTATTTATTTTTGCGACATGATTTTGTTAACCATTAGCTATAATACATGAGAAGAAAGGTATTTAGTGCATAAAGATTAATACATTAAAGATAAATTGTAAATATTATATTGATTGCTATTTCATCTAGTCTGGCAAATGAAAAGTCTAATAGATTTTCCTACATACTTCTACTAGTTTAATTAGCTGCCTTAAAACTCAATTGATACAAAACTTTTTTGTGGTCATATACATTGAGATTTTTCAAATGCACTTGTTAAGGATGAAATAAAAATTGTGCCTCAGGTTCAAGATCACTTAATGTAGCAGATAATATGACAAGAAAGTAAAAGATCACAGCGAAGCTACTACTGTGTAAAGATTATTCCAGCCGATTCTGTTCTGTTCACACATGCAACTGCAAACTATGCTACCAGCATGGATATTGATTGAGAGCTTTTAGTGTGATAAATTCTGTTTTAGACATCTACTCTATAGCCTTCTATTTTAACAGATATCACAGCAAGTCAGAAGTACTTTCTGTGGTGCAATCAGAATAGTTTCCTGCTAAATTCCTCTTTCTTCTTTTTTTTGACATTCATCACTACAGACTGTGTCTATAGATTCCTCAGAGCCAGGCGGCACTTTAAAAGTGAGATTTACATCTACCTTGGGTTCATCTGTCTCCACATGAAGTGGATACCCTTCACCTGCTGTGACCCAGGATCCTGCAGAAAACATGTATTGGTGTGATTTATATCCTTCATGTGAATGTCCGAGTTCTGCTGCTGCTGTTGTCACTCCTATATTATACTATGGCTCAAATATGATGCAATGAAACAGGGACAGAGATGTTGATGGTCATTTCTGAGGCAGACACATTCTATCTTGAACTTCAAGTTACCCTTAATCAACTATGTAGCTTTGTAATCCCTATCACTTGAATTCAGTCAGGATCTATGATACACTTCTAACAAATATAATGTGGCAAAGATGATGAGATGTCATTTCCATAATTTCATTATATTTTATATATGTATAGTGTTATGTTACATTGTATTATATTATATTATATTACATTATATGACTCTATTTTAGCAGATTGGAGAGAGACCTTTTCCTTTTGGCCTTGAATAAATTCCTCAATTTTCTTGTCACATTGAGATGAATTCTGCCAAAACATCAAGAAGTTTGGAAGTAAATACATAAAAATAAAACAAAATACACTTTTTTTCAAACTAGCTTTTTTTCCCCTTAAAAGTAACTATGAAATATCTGATATAATGTTTTCTAATGTATCATAAAATAAACATCTATGATTTATTTTTTGGAGAGTAAACATCAATAAGGACTTTATCATCCACTCCAAAGCTGTGAAGATAAATCATTGATATAAATAAATTGTCTTCAAATCATTTTTAAAATAACCTAAATATCACAACATATATCCTAAAATAACTCAACTTATGTATTAGCTTGGTGGCTATGCAGCCAGCCACAATGTTCCAAGTGCTACAAGGATAGTACTTTATAAATCTATAAATCTTTATAAATCTATAAGGATTTTCACAGACTAATTTGTAAATATTTTCTCCCATTGGGTAGGTTGTCTCTTCATTTTGTTTATTTTCTTTGCTATGAAGAAGCTTTTCAGCTCTATGTAATCCCATTTATCTACTTTTGCTTTTTTTTTTTTTTTTTTTTTTTGCTTCTGCTTTTGCGATCTTACTCCAAATATTTTTGTCCAATCAAATGCCCTGGGGAATTTCCACAATGTTTTCTTCTAGCAGTTTCATAGTTTTGTGTCTTGCATATAAGTTGTTAACATATTTTGAGTTGATTTTTGTATAAGGTGAAAAATGGGAGTCTAGTTTTACACTTCTGCATATAGATATACAGCTTTTCCAGCAACATTTCTTAGGAACTGTCCTTTCCTCAATGTATGTTCTTGGTGCATGATATGGTTTGGCTGGATCCTCACCCAAATCTCATCTTGAATTCCCATGTGTTCCTGGAGGGACCTGAATGGAGGTAACTGGATCGTGGGGGCATGTCTTTTCCATGGTGTTCTCCTGGTGGTGGGCTGTTTCACGAGATCCGATGGTATTATAAGGAGGAGTTTCTCTGAACAAGCTCTTTTTCTCTTCATGTAACAGGTGACTTGATCCTTCTTGCCTTCTGCCATGATTGTGAGGCTTTCTCAGCCACGTGGAACTGTAAGTTCATATTAAACCTCTTTCCTTTGTAAATTACCCAGTCATGACTATGTCTTTTCAGTAGTGTGAAAACAGACTAGTACAGTATTTGTGATGAAAATGGATTGGCTGTAACTACAGGAATTTTTTTTCAGCATTTTCTTTTTCTTTTTTAGATTCAGGTGTACACGTGTAGGTTTTTTAGAAGGCTGTGTTGTGTGATGCTGAGGTTTGGTGTACGATTGATCCCATCACTCATACATGGACCATAGTGTGCAATAGGAAGTTTTTCAGCCCTTTTCTCCTTCCTGCTCACCCACATTTGGAGTACCCAATGTTTATTTTTCTGATCTTTATGCCCATGTGTATGCAATGTCTAGCTCTCCCCTATAAGTGAGAACATGCAATAACTGATTTTCTGTTTCTACATTAAATCACTTAGAATAATGGCCTCAGCTGCATCCACGTTACTGCAAATAACATGACTTCATTATATGTATGGCTGTATTGTATTCTATGTACCATATTTCCCTTATCCAATCCATCATTGATGGCACCTAAGTTGGCTCCTTATCTTTGCCATTGTGAACAGTGCTGTGATAAACATATGGGTGCAGGCAAGATTTGAAAGAATGATTTATTTTCCCTTGCATATATATCCATTAATGGGACTGCTGGGTAAAATAATAGCTTTATATTTCGTTATTTGAGAAAACTTCAAACTTGTTTTCACTAGGCTGAACTAATTTACATTCCCACCAACACTGTATACGCATTCCTCTTTTTTCTGCAAACTTGCCAACATCCGTTATTTTTTAACTTTGCAGTAATAGCCATTCTTACTGGTATAAGATGGTATCTAATTGTCGTTTTGATTTACATTTCTCTGATGATTAGTGCTGGCACGCATATTTTCATGTTTGTTGGCCACTTATATGTCTTCTGTTGGGAAGTGTCTGTCCACATGCTTTGCTCACTTTTTAATGGGCTATTTTATTTTTTTCTTATTGATTTGTTTAAATTCCTTATAAATTCTGGATATTAGTCCTTTCTCAGATGTCCAAAAAGTACTTTTTTGGAGACTCAGAAGCGTGGGGAAGAGGGATGAGAAGTTATTAATGGGTACAATGTACATTATTCAGGTGACGATTACACTAAAAGCCCAGACATCACCACTATATAATATATCCATGTAGCAAAACTGCATTTGTGCTTTGTACAAATTTAATAATTTATACAAATAATACATTAATAAATAACAAAAACAAACAGAAGCTCATGGACTCCAGGTTTATCTGTCTCTCTAACCTAAATTTTGTTCGTGGAAAAAAGTCTGTTACCAGGTCATAATTATATATGAGAAAGAATAAGCACATTGTGTGCTGTGGGTGGGAAAGTCTTATAAATTCAGTGATTTCTCAGTGATTGGCCAAAGCTCTCCTGGTCTTAAGCCTGGCCTTACTGTCTTCCTGAATCACATTAACAGAGTGTTGTGTTGAGGGGACTCTGAGTTAAATACTACAAGACAGGCTAACTACACAGGTGCTTTTTAAAGTGCTTAAAAAAAAAAAACAGGTTAACAGGTGAGAGGCATAACAATAGCACAACTACTACACAACCTTCAGCCTGTATATGTAGCAAAATCCTGCCAGAGAAGAATGCTTTCAGGTGTATAAACTGCAAACAAGGTTTAACAACAAAGCCCTCAGCAGCGTATATTGCTGCCTATCTGTATATTTATCTTGTGAAGTATATAACATTTATACAAATATTATGCTGAAAAATATTCCAAAATCTGGACTCTGATACTTTCTAATTTGGCGCTGTAGAAAAATTACTTTGCCTTTTTAATTCTGCCTTGTATTTAAAAATTAAGTGATGCAAAGAGGAGAAAAGGATGGGTGAGAATAATATTTCAACTTTGTATAATTATAGAATTAAATGAAGTATGAAAAAAGTACTATCTGTTGTATAGTAACTTCTTAATGACACATATCACTTTTAAAATTATGGTAATAATTATGCACTTGTTATAAGCAATACAGTAAATAATCACAGGATAAACTCCATAATCATAGTAATCATTAGTTATCTTTAAGCACTTACCACATAGGGGTTAATGTATAAATAAAATGTGATTCCTAACATCTAACAGTCTCCTGGGGGAGAAAAATATGTAAATAAATAGCTATACAATGCATTGTGATGTAACCATAATGAGGCAAAGTGTAAAATGCTAGAAAAACAGAAACAATGAAATAAAACTCCAGAGAGAAGATGCATCTTGGTCCATTGCCACCTTCATACTTGAGTTACAAAGTGTTCAGAACGTAGGACAGCAAATGTTGGTAGAGAAGAAGTAAAATAGCAAGTCGTCTCCTGCCTTTCCTATTTTTCTCACCTAATTACTCCTTGTCTTGAATAGCAGCTGTTCAGGGCAAGGACAAAGGGTAAGAGGGATGATAAACAAATAGTTATTCAGTCTCTATAGTGTTCCAATTGCTCTTTGTTAATTATTTCATTTATCCTCATTGTAGATCTTATCATAAACCTGTAAGTTGGATAGTTATTTAATTTTTCAGATGCAAATATAAGACCTCATGTTATGTATTAATTTTACTTGGCACGATCCTCATAATTTTTATTTTCCCATAACAAACTCTCCTTTCTGAAAAAAGGAGTAAACACTCATGGCAGCAGTAATTGGATAGTTGGACAGAAGGGTATGATTTCCATTCTTTTGCATTTGCTGAGAAGTGATTTACTTCCAATTATGTGGTCAATTTTAGAGTAAATGCAATGTGGTGCCAAGAATGTCTATTTTGTGGATTTGGGGTGGAGGGTTCTGTAGATGTCTCCTAGGTCCACTTGGTCCAGATCTGAGTTCAAGTCCTGGATATCCTCATTAATTTTCTGTCTCATTGTTCTGTCTAATATTGACAGTGGAGTGTTTAAGTCTTCCACTATTATTGTGAGGGAGTAAATAGATCCCAGGGGGTACAATTAGTGTTGCTTCTCTTGATTTTTGCTGCAGTTAGTGGTGAAAACTCTTTCTTTAACTTTAGTCATGAGTTTAAGGATGCAGCCCTAGAGCGGAAGGTAGTCCTGCCTGAGCCATAAGAGAATGAATGCCATTTGTGGGGGAAGGTAAGAGAATGAAAAATATAAAGAAAAGAGAGTTTTGTAGATGATGACTACTGCATGTCAGTCCCTATGGTCTTGAGACCTGGCCTATTCTTTCATCCCTTCCTTAAACTTTGCAAGGCATCTCAGTGTCTTTCCAATCTCTTAATGCTTAAGCTAGTGAGAAGCTAAGCTACTATAAATCTTTGCTGAGATAATCTTAAAACAGTAGACAGTCCATCAATTATAATTCTATTTTGATACCAGGTCTGTTTTATTTCAAATCACATAAATGTTTCTGTATATAAGATGATTCTATAGTTCTTCTACATAAAATAGGCTTCTGAAAATTCTCACGATTCCTGCAGTTTTCTGCAGGTCAGGAATTTTTAGGGGGGCCTTTCACTGTTTGTCAATTAATGTGTTTTGCATAATGCTGCAGTGAATGCTATAATTTTCCCCTCTACAAATCAAGGGGAAAGCGATAGAAGAAAGAATAGAATTTGGCTGTGAATCCATCTGGTCCTGAGCTTTTTTGGTTGGTAGTCTATTAATTACTGCCTTAATTTCAGAGCTTGTTATTGACCCATTCAGGGATTCAACTTCTTAGTCTTGGTAGGGTGTATGCATTCAGGAATTTATCCATTTCTTCTAGATTTTCTAGTTTGGTTGTGCAGAAGTGTTTATAGTATTTTCTGATGCTAGTTGGTGTTTCTGTGAGGTTAGTGGCGATATCTTCTTTACCTTCTTTATTGTGTCTATATGATTCTTCTCTCTATTAGTCTAGCTAGTCTATCTATTTTGCTAATTATTTTAAAAAAACCACCTCCTAGATTCATTGATATTTTTAGAGGGCTTTTTTTGTGTCTTTATAGCCTTCAAATCTTCTCTGATCTTAGTTATTTCTTGTTTTCTACTAGCTTTTGGATTAATTTGCTCTTGCCTCTCTAGCTGTTCTAATTGTGATATTAGGGCATCAATATGAGATCTTTCTAGCTTTCTGATGTAGGCATTTAGCACTATAAATTTCACTCTGAACCCTGCTTTAGCTGTGTCCCAGAGATTCTGATATGTTGTCTCTTTGTTCTCATTGATTTCAAAGAACTTGATTTCTGCCTTAACTTTGTTATTTACACAGGAGTCATTCAGGAGAAGGTTGTTCAATTTCCATGAAATTGTGTGGTTTTGAGTGAGTTTCTTAATCTTGAGTTCTAATTTGATTGCATTGTGGTCTGAGAGGCTGTTTGTTATGAATTCAGTTTTTTTGCATTTGCTGAGGAGTGTTTTACTTCCAATTATGTGGTCAATTTTGGAATAAGTGCCATGTGGCACTGAGAAGTATGTATATCTGTTGATTGGGGTAGAGGTTTCTGTAAATGTCTATTAAGTCCACTTGATCCAGAGCTGAGTTTAAGTCCTGAATATCTGTGTTAATTTTCTGTCTCATTGATCTGTCTAATACTGACAATGGGGTGTTACAGTCTCCCACTATTATTGTGTGGGAGTCTAAGTCTCTTTGTAGGTCTGTAAGAACTTGTTTTATGAAGCTGGGTGCTCCTCATTGGGTTCATATATATTCAGAATAGTCAGTGCTTCTTGGTGAATTGTTCCCTTTACCATTATGTAATGCACATCTTTCTCCTTTTTTTATCTTTGTCGGTTTAGAGTCTGTTTTATCAGAGATATCAGAGACTAGGATTGCAAGCCCTGCTTTTTTTTTTCTTTCCATTTGCAGGGTAAATTTTCCTCCATTCCTTTATTTTGAGCCTATGTGTGTCTTTGCACATAAGATGGGTCTCCTGAATACAGCACACGAAAAGGTCTTGACTCCTTATCCCATTTGCCAGTTTTTGTCTTTTAATTGGGGCATTTAGCCCATTTACATTTAAGTATAGTATGGTTATGTTTGAATTTGATCCTGTCATCATGGTGCTATTTGGTTATTTTGCACACTACTTGATACAGTTTCTTTGCAGTGTCATTGGTCCTTGTATTTTGGTGTGTTTTTGCAGTGACTGGTACTGATTTTTCCTTTTCATATTTAGTGCTTTTTTTCAGCAGCTCTTGCAGGGCAGGCCTGGTGGTAATAAAATCCCTCAGCATTTGCTTGTCTGGAAAGGATTTTATTTCTCCTTCCCTTATGGAGCTTAGTTTGGCTGGATATCAAATTCTGGGGTGAAAATCCTTTTATTTAAGAATGTTGAATATTGGTCCCCAATCTCTTCTGGCTTGCAGGGTTTCTGCTGAGAACTCCACTGTTAGTCTGATGGGCTTCCCTTTGTATGTGACCTGGACTTTCTCTCTGGCTGCCCCTAGTTTTTCTTTCATTTTGACTTTGGGGAATCTGATAACTGTGTGCCTTGGATTTGGTCTTCTCATGGAGTTTCTTAATGGTGTTCTCTGTATTTCCTGAATTTGCATGTTGGCCTGTCTTGCTACGTTGGGCAAGTTCTCCTGGATAATACGCTAAAGTTGTTTTCCAGTTTGTTTCCATTTTCCCATCTCCTTCTGGTACTCCAGTCAATCATAAGTTCAGTCTTTTTATGAAGTCATATATTTCTTAATTTTGTTTATTCCTTTTCATTATTTTTTCTATATTCATTTCTGCATGTCTTATTTCAGTAAGGTACTCTTCAAACTCTGATATCCTTTCTTCTGCTTGGTCAATTCAGATGTTGATATTTGTGTATGCTTCATGAAGTTCTTGTGCAGTGTTTTTCAGCTCCCTCATGTCACTTATGTTTCTCTCTAAACTGGTTACTCTAGTCAGAAATTCCTCTAAGCTTTTATCAAGGTTCTTAGCTTCTTTGCATTGGGTTAGAACATGCTCCTTATCATCGTTTTTTATTACCCATCTTTTGAAGCCTACTTCTGTCCATTTATCGATCTGATCCTCCTTCCAGCTCTGTGCCCTCGATGGCAAGATGCTGCAATCATCTGGAGGGGAGGAGGCACTCTAGCCTTTGGGTTTTCAGTTTTTTTTTTTCATTGATTCTTTCTTATTTTCATGAGTTTGTCTAGTTTTGGTTTTTGAGGCTACTGAACTTTGGATGGGGATCTTGTGTGGGCTTCTTGTTGCTGTTGATCATGCTGTTGTTATCAATTTCCACTTGTTTGTTTTTCTTTCAGTAGTCAGATCTCTCTTCTGCAGTTTGCTGGTGGGTTCACTTAACACCCTGTTCGTCTGATTCACTCCTGTGACTGGAGATGTCATTCAAGGAGGCTTGAGAGCAGCAAAGATTGGTGCCTGCTCCTTTTTCTGGGACCTCTGACTTTGAGGGGCACCAACCTGATGCCAGTAGGACTGCTCTTGTATAGGGTGTCTGACAACCCCTGTTGGGGGGTCTCACTCAGTTCAGTGGCATGGGGAGCATGACACATTTAATGAAGCACTTTGTCCCTTTGTGGGAGAGGGTGTGTTTTACTTGTGGGAAACCCACTCATCTGGGTTGACTGGACTCCTAAGAACTACCAGGAGGAGAGGCTAAGTCTACTGGTCTGCAAAGACTGTGACCAACCCTCCTGCTAGGTGCTCAGGCCCAGGTAGATCTGAGTTCCATCCCTGAACCACTGGCTGGAGTTAATGAAGATCTTGTACAGAAGCCCTGCCCAGTGAGGAAGGATGAGTCAGAGTCAGGTCTGAAGAGTCACTCTGCCCACAGAATACCACAGTTGGTGTGTTGGGCTATGCGGGGCAAGTCTTGGTACCAAGCCATCTAGCCTCCCTGGCTCCGGCAGGGCAAAAGTGCAGGCTGGAGCTATAGAGATGGGTGCCATCCTTCCTTTGCCTAGGGAGCTTCGCATGTTAGGCAGTGTGAGTCCAAGTGCTGGCTCCTGCTTCTCCCTCAAGGAGCTCTAATGGCTTAGACAGAGGCAGCCATAGCTGGGACTGTTGAGCCTCCCCAGGAGTTCAGTAGGCTTAAGCAGATTCCAGCAGAGAGGTTGTAAGAATCTTCATGTTCTGGGGTTGGGACACTAGGCCCCTGTGGCATGGGTTCATGAGTGGGATACACCAATTCATGGGTTGCCCAGTTCTGGGGAAAAAGCACAGTTTCTCTGAATGGGTTGTGCTCACTCACCACCTCCCTTGGCTGGGGGCAGAGGGTTCCCCTTCCTCGTGTGGCTCTCAGGTGAGCTGCCGTACCACACTGCTCTTTCTCTCCATGGGTCATGCCTGCCTTTTAGTCAATTTTGATGAGAGAACCTTGGTTGCCAATGAAGGATTCACATGCTTATTATGATTTTTCTTGATGGGAGCCTCTTAACAGCATTGCTTCTAGTCAGCCATCTTTGGGAAGACCCCGCTCCTCCCTCCCCACCACCACCAGGTACTGTCTTATATTCTACATTATTAAAATCATCCTTCCAAGGATGTACAGTACAAGCTGTTAGTTAAGACTTGCTGGAATGCCCCTTTGAAAGGATGAAATCCACTAGTGTGCCTTCTAGCTTCTGTCTTTCTGCTTTCTTCTGCCTGGATACAGTGAAAATCTGAATGTGTACGAGAAAACTTATAACATGAGGAGATAACCATCATGAGAAAAACCTGTATATTAAAAACAACAAACTAAATATGAAAGAGTCTGCCTTGCCTATGGCATTATTGAACTGTTCTACCAGGTTGGGGCTCATATCATTGAATTTCTTATAAGGAAAACAACATCCATTTGTGAAGCCATAATTTTTTGGGTTATCTGTTATTTGCAACAAATAATCCAACAAATGATGGCTTTCTTTTGTTGGCAAACAAATTTGTTGTGGAATAAATTCTTAAACGAATACATAGAATAAGACCATGACTCAACTTAACTAATTAAGAGGCAGAGGTAATTCCAAGAATGTGAACATTTGAAAATTCATGACAATTTTTAGATTAAGTCACTGAACTGCCCAAAAATCAAGGAATGAGGGTTCAAGGTGAATTTAATCTATTTTAGGTGTGGGCTAGGCATATGTGAAATATGGATTGCATATAGTTTCTTTTCTATATATTTGCAAAGATGGCCTGAGAGTTAAATCCAGCTGATTGGTTTTTTTTGTTTGTTTGTTTTATGGGGTTTTGTCTTTGTTTATTTCTACAGAACTATCCCTTTTCTACCACAAACAAGGAAGACAAGAAGAAGGGCAGGCAAGGGGAGATATGATTCACGGAAACACATCATTTTAGTCTCTAGTTTCTCCCAATGGGTACTGAGTGACCAGCCTAGTACCTAGGCCTGCTTTTATCTCCAAGGTGTCTCCTGGAAGCCTTTTAAAGCTTAAATTCCTGAGTAATTTTGTAGGCACTGTTTTTGGAGACCATGAAGGGACGGAATATCTGCTTTCATTGAACCCCATTAAGAGACTGCTGAGGCAGTTTGCACATCTCTATGTGCCATTACAGAAAGTGCCCTTGGCCCAGTGTGCAGCCATAAACAGCATGTACTTCTTGTACTACTCAAATTGGCAGCTGCTTATATTCAGCACTTTTGGTTCTGCATCATGTTGTTGTACTCTCAGAACTTTAAGCTTCAAAAATGAAATATTTTTGAAATAATACATAGTGGCTGATATGTTATGGCAGTGTCCCCACCCAAATCTTGTATTGTAAATGCCATAATCCCCAGTGTCAAGGGAAGGATGCAGTGGGAGGTAATTGTATCATGGGGTTGGTTTCCCTCATGCTGTTCTTATGATAGTAAGTTCTCATGAGATTTGATGGTTTTATACATGTTTGACAGTCCCTTCTTTACACACTCTTTCCCTCTCCTGTCACCCTGTGAACAAAGTGCCTACTTCCCCTTCTGCCATAATTGTAAGTTTCCTCAGGTCTCCCAAACCATGTGAATCTGTGAGTCAATTAAACCTCTTTGCTTTATAAATTACACGATCTCAGGTATTTCTTTACAGCAGTAGGAAACAGATTAATACAGTGGCTTCAAATATTTAACAAATTTCAGAATAACTAAATCCTAAAGTTATTTTCTATTACTAACTCTTTATAAACTCGTTTATAAAGAATATCAATCCAATTCTGTATAAGAAATTTTAAATGTGATGACTATATGCATATTTATAATATTTCAAAAGAGTAGTTGCACATGAGTACAATAATGAATGAATCCTTTATTATATCCTATTGTAAAAGTACACTTTTTACAATGAGGAAAACAACATCATATAGTATAATAGACTAATAAAGAAGAATTATTTACATTGAAAAGAATAAGTATGCCAACAAAATCCCTATTTTATCAACTACTATAAAATCACATTTATAACACTGTATCACATTAAGAAACTTACTGAGTTGCTAAAAGTAACAGAAATAGAATGTAAATGCAAGTAAATTTGCATTGTATATTATTTAGAACAAATAAAAAACCTACTAAAGCTATTACTAGAGTGAACATCCAATAGCTTTATAAAGAGGACAAATGCCAGTAATTATAGTGAGACCTTCTATAAAAGAGAGAAAAAGAAAAATGTGTTATTGATAAATAGAAAAGTATTTTATTTGTAAACTATTATAGGACATGATTTCTTTAGGCTTATATGAAAATTTTATAAGGTTGAGTCATCATTATTAGACTTTTTTCCACTTTTTGGGGATTCTGTCATTAGAACTTTGAAAATGCATAAATTGTTTCAAGATAGCTTTTATGTATGATATGTCATAGGAAACATTGTACATTATTTTAAAAACAGAGTAAAACATTTTTCTAACTAATGGATCTATGAAATTCTAAAAATGCTCTGGCTTCACAAATGCTTTTTTATAAGAGTCTTTCTTTAGGATTACTAAAATGTCCTAAAAATGTGAGATAATCCTTAGGATTGTTCTGATGTTCTAAAAATATAAGATAATCCTTTCCTTTGGCAAGATTAAAAATAAAGATACATTTTTTAAAAACCCTATAAAATCATGAATGAGTTGCATAATATTTGATATAAAGGTAGAAATCCTACAACAAAGAGTTTTAGTTTCAGACACATCTACTTTTTAAAGCCAAGATATATTTAAATACTGTACTTCCACTCACAGTTTATAGTCATCAAAGACTGGTGACTAAATATAGAGTTGGCTAGGTCTTGTTAAGATGATAGTAAACCAAGACAGTCTTAGTCATAGTTTCAATTAAGAAACAAAGGAAATCCCATCTTCATAAAATTTTATAACTATTGTTTGGTTTATAGAGTTTGGTACTCACTGTCCCCATTCTCTTATTTTCACAGTTCTTGGATGATGAGCAATCCCGGATGATGCTCGCCAGTTTATTTTATAAAGTTATTCATTCTTTCACTCAATGAATACTTTTATGTCAATCAGAAAAATCTTTAAAAAATTAAAAAGGCTGGGCATGGTAGCTCACTCCTGTAATCCCAACCATTTGGTAGGCTGAAGCGGGAGGATTGCTTGAAGCAAAGAGTTAAAGGCCAGTATATGTAGCAAAGTGAGTTCCTTGTCTTTACAAAAAAAATGAAAACAAAACAAAAAAAAAATGACAGGCATAGTGTTGTGCACCTGTAGTCCTAGCTATTCTGGAGGCTAAGTTAGGAGGTTTAATTAAATTCAGGAGTTTGAGGCTGTAGTGAGCTATGATTTTCCAACCTGGGCAATGAACTGAGACCCCATGTCTTAAAAATAAGAAAAGTTAATGTGTTAGTCATTGTAAATGAAAATGTGAGAATTTTCATGAAATTCAAATGGCCACCTCCACTAACTGTTAAACTTTTTCACTGACAAACCATATCACAGAAACTCACAAACCTTGTTATACATGGTTTTGCTGACTAGAAATAAACCCTAACTCAATTTTTCTCCAAAAAATAAACCTTGTAAAAATTAAAAATTTGCATGTTCACTTTCCCTTATTGTTAAAAAACAAAACAAAACACAAGAAGTGTACATTTTTAGATTCAGCTTCATGCTGCATTCCAAAATCCCAAAAAAGGGAAGATATCACAAGTCTATAACATAGCCAGAAAGACATTTGCAGTAGGTACATTTTCAAATCCACAGGTGTTTTACCTAGCCCCATTTTTCAAATGCAAGACTCATTTTGACTGATTTGCCTCATCTCATTCTGCACTTTATTCTCTCCTTTTAGGTACTTTTATTTATGTTTTGTGCTTCCCTGCTGTGGCAAGCAATAGCTATGTGTGTCAGTTAGCTATTTTTATATGAATGCTTGGATAACAAACTGCCCCAAACTTCAGTGGCTTAAAAAAAAACTATAATGCTTATTCATATGCAGTTTTCTGGGGCAACACTTACTCTCAGGATCAAGCTTACTCTTATGTCTCTAGGTTTATGAGAAGTTTGGATAATCTTTAATTGGCACAGCGAGGTGGCTCTGTTCCATGTTTCAGGTATATGGGCAGGTTGGAAGGCTCTGCTTTACATGCCTGTCCCTTCTTGGCCCCAGTGAACTACTCATGACACACCCTTTTCAAGGCAATGGCAGAGGATTACATTGGCAAGTGGAAATATTCATGGCCTCTTACAATATAAGCTCAAATTTAGCACACTATTAATTTTGTCTCTTTCCACTGTCCAAAGTAAATTATAATTCAAGCCCCAAATTTAGGGTATTAAATATTCTGTCTTGAAGATTTATGTAAAGGTAAAATATTATCAAAGTGCATATTACCCAAATAAGAAACAGCCCTATGTAAGTAAAATTTTATGTAATCTACAAATGCTTTAAATTGAAGTGCCAAATCTAACAATTATGCAATGGTATTTTTTTTATAATTATAAATAAAACAAAACAATGATAATAATATTGTGAGAAGATAAATACTAATAATTTTCTATTTTATTACAATTATTTGTTGCACATTATTTATTTCTGCTTTGAAACCATAGTGTGAACATTTCTTCTGCATCTGAATGGACATCACCATATTATATAACATACACATATATTATATTAACATCTCCCTTTTATTGGATATTTGTTGTTTTTTTTTTTTTTCTATGTTAGTCTGTATCTATCTTTTTAAGGTTTGTGCTACCTCAGATAATCTTGCAGCGAAATTTTGGTCATGTCTTATTTTCCTTGTTTAATTATTTATATATGATGATTTTTTTAAAAGTGAAATTATAAGTATCAAAGAATATAAATAGCAATATCATTCCAACTGTGTTTTTTCTGTATTGTTCTCAAAAAAAGGGCATCAATTTACAAAAATATAACATTTAAATTTTTTCTAAATTTAAGATGTCCATGAATATACCAAAGGTCATGTGATAATTCTGAGCAGTATGAATACATACAAAATATCTTTCTTTGTATATGAATGCTAAGAACCCAATATCTGTTTGCTTTGTTAAATGTTTAATTTTTACAGAAATAAAAAAAATCAAGACCCAGAGTCTTCAAGCAGGTATGCAACATTTTGTTTCTGTTTGCTTTGTATGTAGATCGATTCACAAGTTTGAGAAAAATCCCTTTCCTAACCAGCTGTGCTTCCAACCTATTACTGCCACACATGCTACTGTGAATATTCTCTGTTATCTTTCCATACATTACTATAAATAATATTTTTCAAAAATATATTTTTATAATGGTCTGCCTATCTAAATGCACACCTGACAGAAAATGAAAGTCTCTTTTTGCCAGGTGATAAAACCCTTTGTGGTGGTGTTCTATTTCACATAGTGATTCCAGTATGCCTTTAACTAGAATGGTTTCTGTGGAGTAGAGGATTAAAGGCCCATTTTAAATGGCTTCAAGAGAGACACCTGGAAGAGAGGAGGTTAAGAATGTGAGTGTAGAAAACTTTCTAAGCGTATAACTTATAAGGGGAACAGAGAAAATGGCTGGTAACTAGAAGCTGTCAGGTAACTTTTTCAAAATATAAAAGATACTGAAGTAAATGGCTGTCATGATGTGGATGAGAAGCATTCATTATTCAAAGAAGAAAAGGGACAATTAAAGAAACGCTGTTTTCCCATTTTGCCTCCTTCAGTCCAATCAAGGTGACAATAGTAACCCTCACAGAATATAACCAGCATCTCACTTCTGTGATTTTAATACCAAGCTATTTCAAAGTGACTTTTGACCCTGATTAATGGAATGTGAACTACCATGATTGTGTTTGGATATTTAATGAGTGTGATCACAAAAGACACATATATTATTGTACACACCAGCAGGCTTAGTCCAGACATCACTATCTAACCCATAACCAGAAATTTGCCTATGAAAAACTGCAAGGCAAGGACCATGTCCTATTTATTGTTGTATTTAGAATCTACCATTAATACATTGTCAGATGTTGTTAATGTCACTATGACACTATCTCCAAAGGTAACTGCACTATGGTTCTTAAAATACTTTTTCAGGGACATCTGAATTTACTTTTATTTCATTTTCCATTCAAAAGTGAGATTTAGCAAATTCTCCCATGTGCTCAAAGATTTATTAAATTGAGTCATCAGCAAATAATCAGAAAATAAATATTATATTCATAGTAACACTATGCATATAACACATAGTAACACAAATCACCTCAATTATGCTTTGCTTAGGATTTATCCACAAGCAGTTTAGCATCATTGTAAGTAACACTAGCTATTTTTCAAATTGGCTGATTCAGAAGTATTAGCAGCATTCTGGTGAGGAGATTTTACAGGCAAAAACAGCTAAAATCTTACCCTATATTCAAGTTGGCTTCCCTCTATAGAATTAAGAATAATTTTCAGAGTGCTAGATATAACCAGCACCTTAATTTTAACTTCATAAAATCACAATGTTCTAATAGAAAAGCTATTAAAATGATTAGACAGAAACCTTTTTAATAGAATATGTAAAGTTTCTGAACAATTTTTATATTACCACGTTATTTTTTCTCAAAGCATACAGCTTTCCTGTAGAGGATTTGGGTGTTGGGTTTATTCATGTATAAATGGAAATTTCAAAGAACATTTTCGAAATGAATGTGTATAACTTTTAATTATTTTTTGGTTGGACATTCTCTATTTATCAAGAAAATTTGACCTTGTATGAATGTCTTTTCTCTTTTATTCTCTCTTGTTATTCTTGCTATGTTTGTTTTCTATTCTTCATAAATCATTGCTAAGCACTGAGCTACTATAATATTGATTTTTTTGAAGTTGTGTTTTGTTGAAAATTGGAAGCTTTTTTAGATCAACAATATAATAATTTTTAAACTACAAGAAGGCTTTGAACAAGACAGACTGTCAACATGATAGAATATCTATAAAAACTCTCGAAACTTCTAAACTACAGTAACAGAAATTCACAGGAAAGCTTGCCAAATCTCATAAGTGATGCCTTAAAGACTAGTTAGTAAATGAAAATCACTGAATTTGTTTACCATCCACAAATAGTTGGAGAAAGCAGTGGAACAGAATAAAGTCCATAGTTCTAGGAAAATTTGAGATAAACTCCATTTTAGACACTATTCTCAAAGGTACCACTCATGAGCTCACAAAACGATTCCCTCATGCTTTCTTGTATACTGCTTACGCATACAATTTACAAAGACTTTTCAAATAAATGTCAGATAACATACAATCAAGGAGAGGATGCTTCTTCCCTTTAACACAGGAAAGCTAGAATCAATGCTTGGTTATTTTCATCAACCCATTTTCCATCCTGATTTGAAGAAGCCACTCAACATAAGGATTAAGATTGTGTATTTTTCTGGAGTTAGATAGGGTAGATCACTTCTTTCCTGATTTAAGAGTGCAATGAAAAGTCTATATGCTCTGTCTCACAATATTTGAAACTTATAAATCAGGCTAACAAAATATTAAATAATATTCTTTTATAACTTCATTTCTTTCTTCCTTTCTTCCCTCCCTCCATTCTTCCCTCCCAGCCTCCCTTTCTCCTTTCCTCCCTCCCTTCCTTCCTCCCTTCCTTCCTTTCTGTTGTTAGAGGGTCTCGCTCTGTCGTGCAGGTTGGAGTGGCAGTGCCACGATCACAGCTCACTGTAACCTCAGCTTCTTGGGTTGAAGCTATTCTCATGCCTCAGCCAGCTGAGTAGCTGGGATTATAGGTTTGTGACACTATGTGTGGCTAATTTTTGTATTTTTGGTAGAGACAATATTTCACCATGTTGGCCAGGCTGGTCTCGAACTCCTGGCTTCAAGTGATCCAGCCAGCTTGGCCTCTCAAAGTGCTGGAATTACAGGCATGAGCCACCATGCTTGGCCTATAACATTCTTTTTTAAAGACCATATTCCAGTTTAGAATTCTCAAACTTCTTAAAGCTCTGCACTGAGAATGACCAGAAGAAGCCTGGCATCCCTATCCTGGCCTATGGACTATTAACTTTTCTTCTGCCTGCTGTGTTGTGCATCACAGAAGACCTTTTGCACACATATATGAACATCCTAGCTTGTATATCCAAATTCTGTTTAAAGATTCCTGTAACCACTGCACTCATGGCCAGAGGTGCTCATCCTACCATGTATTTAGACTTAAACTTCTGGCCAAAGTAGAAGCAGGAGCCAGTCCATTTAACTGGAAATTCTTATTATCTGATTTTTTAGTTCAGTTGAAAACGATGGGATTATATATCCATGAGTCTCTTGGTTTCCTTGCCCCATGGCAAGAGGCATGGACACAGGACTTAAGTAGGATTTCCTAATGTGTAGGAGCCAGGGAAGGGGCCCCTCTGTTAGAGTTTAAAGGTGATATTACATAGAGACCTCAGTTTAAATATATTTTCCATCCCTCTAAGTCATACCCCCACAGCAGAAATGCTATCTTTCCAATAGGTACAAAAAATGCCTCCTGAGTTATAAACAAAATCTTTTTCTTTTATACACAAGGCACATATAGACATAGAATACTTAAAATGTATATCTGCGCTATTAAAATTTAATGGAGGAAATGGAGAAAATTAGAAAAAAAGATGGGGCCTGAAAAGATTCCTTAACCTCTTAATGAAAATAACAGAGGGAAGTAAAAAATGAAAAATGACATTTGAGAAGAAGGTTTGAAGCAGTAGTCTGAAGCCAGGCTGATTGAGTCTGTAACTTTGCTGTACTACTTAGTAGTTGTATGACACTGGGAAAATTACTTAACTCTATTTTTACTTAACCCAATTTTTCATCTTTAAAGTGAAGACAGTCAAAGTGCCCACCTCAAAGAATTGTTAGGATTAAGTGATTTTTCAGTGTTCAATATAATGTATGGCATATAATATGCTCCAAGAAAGGATTTCTTAAGAAAAAAAGTTTCCTCTTTTGTAAAATTTGTTGTATTTCATACAACAATAGTGTCTATCCCATAGGATGGTTGCCAAGATTAAATGGAGAGTACCTGGTAAATGTACAAAATTGTTAATTAATATTAAAATTAAAAAACTGGAATATGGTTCCAGGAATATATAACCCAAAAAATAACAGATATAACAAATTTTCACTATTATATAATATTTTGGCTTTTACTGCAAATACTGCTAGTACTTACTGCTAGTATGTTTTCCTAGTTTTGCTTATAAGTTTAAATACCTGAATATTTCCCCCTCTTGAATAGGTTTTCTTTATATGTATAAATATCAACCTAAGTTCAAGTCCTGGATAAATATACCATATCATGCAAGGATGTTAGGCTTTTCACTTCATAGATGTTGCCAGAATAATAAGATATTGGCAGTCAAAAGAATGAAGCGAATTTATCTGTCACCAAAGTTGTCCATCTGGTATGAAAAATACCGAGTGTATTACTTTTGTCCACACAGAAAAAAAGTCAGGTTAATGGCGTATTGAAGTATTATATTTCCTGAAAATTGCTTTAAGCATGAACCTAAAAACAGATACTTTTGTCTCCAAAATTTATTTCCAAATAAAAAAAAAACCAAACCTATCTTCAACATTACTCAATATCAAGAAAAGACCACTGTGTCTTGATCTTAGATAATTAAAAATTAAAATCTATTTCTCTAAAGTTTCTACCATTGTCTATTTTTTCTAAAATAAGCTAATGTAAGTGTATTATAATCTATACACTATCAAGAAAATACTATTTCATTGATTGATATAGATTAAAATAGCATCACAATTTGTTAGATGTAAAAGAATTGTTACATAGGCATTTAAAAGCTTATTTGGAAGGAAAGTTTAAATGTGTAAAGAGATCACATGGGTCTACTATAATTGCCAGTGTGTTTAAGTGATTTATCACTGAAAATTACTAGAAAGATTATTTCAAATTATATTTCGAACAGTTGAACAGTTTTTGGAATATTGACAATTTAATGATTCAGTTGCCAATTACTTGCCTAGAATCCTCATCTCTCTATCCCCAATGGAAAAAAAAAAAGATCTCTGATTTTTACATCAAATCCTAACTTCTTTGAAAATCATCAAAAACAGTTGCACAGTACTTTTAGATATAAAGGTTATAAAGGTTGCACGGAATCATTTGAGACAGAAGATCTATTTCTGACAACTAAAAGTTCACTCAAAAATCAATCAAATCTCTATAAAAAGTTAACCTTTCAGGGATTCACAGAAAGTTTGAACAATATAATCTTTTCAGTTTTAATCTTTTAGCTATCTTGAGACTTAAAATATCTCTCAAATCAGACTTATGACATAATATTTCTGAGTAAAATGGGGTCAAGAAAATATGGCATCTAACCAATGTGAAAAGCAAAAGACAACATTGTTTATATTTGTAATAATAAGTTCCTCAGAAGAGATGTAGGAAGGAAGAAATGTAGCAGTTTAAAGCACCTTAGCTGAGTGTGATTAATACTAATTCTCCTTGTTTCTTTTGCCACACTCTTGTTTATCTACCTGATCTATCATTTTCTTATACTTAACAACTTATCTGTCCTTACCTCCACCTATGTCCCATCTCTTTTCTTCTTCTCGCTTTGCTGAAGACAAAACATTTGGATTTAAATGCAGATCAATAAAATACAGTTTTGTCAAAACATTCCTTCATTCAGTGTGCATAATCTAGTGCCAATCAGTGTGTAAGACATCTCTGTTTACTTTCTGGTAAGATATTTTTCTTCTTTTAGATGGCCGTGTATTCATTCTGTTAACGATAGTTTCTATAAAAGCAAGCCCAAAATCCATGATTGCTAAAAAATAACTAATGTTGGCATTCACCCAGTTAAGAGTTGCAGGTAGTGGTAGCAATGGACGCTCCAGATTGAGTTGCAAAGCCCAAAACGAAAAGAGCCAAGAGATTCCTTAAGAGAGAACCGAAGCTCTATGAAAATATTGAAAATGCCATGCTGATTAAAGGGGGAAGTGCAAATGCAACAGTGACACACATGTACCCCAAAACCTAAAACGCAATTATACACACACACACACACACACACACACACACATATATATATAAAGATATATATGCACTCAAAAAACCATATGGTGTACTGTATAAAAATAAAAATATTACAAGACCTTTTAAGGATCAGGCATTGCTGGAATTCTTTTCAAAGAAGTCGGATTGTTCCTGTTTGGCTCCCATAATAAGAAGCGGCCAAATAAGCTAGTCATAGGTCGTATGCATGACTACCATGTGCTGTATATGATTGAATCAGGTATTGAGAATTTTGTCTCTCTAAAAGACATTAAGAACAGTAAATGTCCTGAGGAAACAAAATCCATGTTAATATTTGCTGGTGATGATCTTGATGTAACAGAAGATTATAGAAGACTAAAAAGTCTTCTCACTGATTTCCTTAGAGGCCCCACAGTATCAAATATCTGCCTGGCTGGATTAGAGTATGTTCCGCACTTCACTGCACTGAATGGGAAGATTTACTTTCGAAGATATAAGCTGCTGTTGAAGAAATCTGGTTCCCGAACACCACGGATTGAATTGGAAGAGATGGGACCCTCATTGGATCTGATTCTGAGGAGGACACACCAGGCATCCGCTGACCTTTATAAATTATCTATGAAAATGCCAAAAGCCCTCAAGCTGAAGAAGAAAAATATCTCCCATGATAGTTTTGGTACAACTTATGGAAGGATTCATATGCAGAAGCAGGACCTAAGCAAACTATAAACCAGGAAAATGAAGGGGTTGAAGAAGTGACCTGCAGAAAGGATAACAGAAGACCAGGAGAAAAAGTCAAAAAGGATTTTTAAAAAATTGATGGAAAAAAATAATAAGTAACTAATGCTGATTTCCTTAAAGTTCAAAATGATTTTTCCTGATAGGCAGGTATCTCCCCTCCATTTAGAAGGTGATTTGAGCAACTAGGAGTCTTCCACATCATGGCTTACTACCTTTTAGAGGGCCTCCAAATTTACAGTGATGACAGGATTAAGCAAGCAGAAGAGGAAAGGGCATGGGGATCATCCATTAATGGTCTTACAAGGTAGGTCTAGAAGAAGCTCACGTCACATCTCTCACATTCCATTGGCTAAAACTCAGTTATATGGCCACATTTCTGCAAGGAACACTGAACCATATAATATAGCTATGTGCCCAGGGAGAAGAGAAAATGGGCTTAGTTTTATAGGAAGTTTAACTGATACCTACAGAAAGCTATAAGGTAATCTAAAAGTTAACAGAATCCTGTTAAAATGGTTTGCTAGCTTTAGATCTATTTTATGATGGTCTAATATGTTTTCTAAATATAACTGGAAACTATTAAGAATAAGATTGATTATGAAAGTCAAGACCACATTGTAAAGGGGATTATTTGAAAATGAATTTAATTTGTGTGATTTAAAATAGGGAATGGCATTGATTTGGTGAGAAAAAATCTTTCCTGATGTCAGCTTTATTAAATGAAAAAGTCTAAAGATTATGTTGCATATATTTTATTTTGCCTTTTTAAGTATAGAAATGATACTCTAATATTGAAAGTCTAGCACATGAAGGGTACTGTGTAGTCAGTAAGTATGGAAGCTCAGAGAAATATAAGATAACCAGAGTGGTTTAAAAGGCTTTTCAGCATCCTTCTAAACAAAGTTAGCTTTTCAGCAATACAAATGGGCCACTGGGCTGCTTATATCAAATACAATTGAAAGTAATATTAAAGAAAAATTGCATAGTTTTCAGTAAATAATGAAAGCAGAGTGGCTTTGAATAGTTGTGGGTATGCCAAGGGGAAAGTGGTTTCTAAAATCCCTCCTGTGCTCCTCTGGCTAATCTTGTGCCAGGGTAGTTGGGGAAGGTGGTTGGTGGTCAGGGCTGATTCAGCCACCAAAAAGAAGAGCATTTGCCACTTTGCATGAATACCTGCAGTTTATGACAGTAATTGTTTCCTGCAGCCTCCTCAAGAGAATGTTGTCAAACTTTTAATATTTCCAGTATTATAATTAAGAAGTTACTCAGAAAAGTATAGATATGCATTTTTATTTAAAGTAAAAAAAAAAAAAGTCATATTTTAAGGTCCACTTTATGTCTCATTTAAATTTATTTTCACGTTTCCTGTTTTTTTTTTTTTTTCGTGTTTTGGCCTTTCTTCCTCAATGTTTCACATCTACTAATATATTGTAAATTGTATCCCTTTAGTTATGATATCTCTTCTCCTAATTACTTACTTATATTGGGTTTGCTTTTGATAATCGCTGACACATCAAAAGTTTTTATGTGTAGACATTGTAAAATTTATCAAGTTTTTTCTTCTATTGAATCTGGTTTTTGAACCATGTTTAGAAAGATTCTATTTTGCTCAAATTGTAGAGAAATTCACTCATGTTTTCTTAGCACTTTCATTATATTTTTGTCTATTTGTTTTATAACCTTTAGACTTCTTACTCATTTTGAAATTTGTTCATGTGCATAATGTCATTTCAATACACCTTTGGCCCAGTGATATGGTATATTAAATTTTCATAAGCATTTTAGCTTGTTTATAAACTTTTATGTTTCATTTACATGTCATTAACATACTGTTTTATTATAGTCTCACGGATTTATTTAATCTATTTTTGGGCAGGGGGAGACTGTGTATTTTTTCAGGAAAGTTTGGTATTTGGGGATTTAGGTGACTGCTGTTATTTCAGATATCTGAAAATCTGCTAATATGTTTGGAAATCTTCATTTCATTCCATTTAAAATAACATTTCTTTATACTTCACCTCCTCTCATGCAACAATGCTATTAAAAAATCATGAGATAAATGAATTTTCCATTTTTTTGCCCATGTGGACTAGGCCAGTTATGTACAATTAACTGTCTTACTTTTTTGTTTATTTACAAAAAAATGAGATAACAGTGCTAGATGGAAACAGATGATAGTCATTTTCATCCTTTTTCTTATTTACTCAAATCCACTCAATTATTCTATGAGGTCTAAATCATGGAATCATCTTCTATGTTCCCTGTTGTTTTTGAAGTACCAATTCTATTGACACATGCTTTAAATTGTTTCTTTCTTTACTTCCCTCTTTTGGTGTTCCTATAAATAGTAAGTTTCTCAACCTGAAGTGTCTACCCTTTTACTGTTATTCTTTGCTTATTGGGAAGGCTGATTGTTCTTACCTTTAATCTTTCCATTTACAATTCTATAGACCACAAGCATTTATATTTTCTTAAAGCTTACTTTTATTTTTGCTTTTGCCTGCAATGGATGGTGCTAATCTCATTTCAGTTTATTTACTCAACATGAATGTCTTTGCTAAGAGACTGACTGCGAAACTGTAGCCCTTCAGAAGACAAATGAACAGCTTTAGGGATCTGGAGGAAGACTCTCGGAATACATTTTTATCTTTCTCTAGTTACTTTGTTCTTCCTACACCAACAAGCTTACCTTGCCTCTTTGTCTTTGTACAGGCTTTTCATGATTTATGAAGTAATGCCTTCTCACTTTCATTTCCACTTACCTATCTAGACTCTTCCAACAAGCCTTTCAGTCTGTACCACTCAATTTAGCATTCAACAATAATAAACAGTATTTTTAGTTTAATGAGTCACTTGCAAATCCAATATCCCATTTAGCCTATATAAGAACCCACGCTGGCTGCTACTGTTGTAGAAAATTTTTAAGAGCGACCAGGTACAGTGGCTCACACATGTAATCTCAGCACTTTGAAAGGCTGAGGCAGGAGGATCGCTTGAGCTCAAGTTCAAGACCAACCTGGACAACATGGCAAGACCTTGTCTTTACTAAAAATGTAAAAAACATTATCAGGCTTGTCTACTTATCTGTAGTTCCAGCTGCTTGGGAAGCTAGGGCAGGAGGATTGCTTCACTTGAGCCTGGGAGATCCAGGCTGCAATGACCTATGATTGTGTCACTCAACTCTGGCGTGGGCAACAGAGTGAGAATCTGTCAGAAAAAAAAGAAAAAACACAGAAAAAGAAAATTCCTAAGACCCTCTATAATGCCTGAACAGCTGATCAGATAGGTACTCCAAATGAAAATGTATACTTTTTCCCATTACCTTGTATTTTATCTAGCAGATATATCGTATTTATTTTAACACATTTAACATTTAGGTTGTTTTTAATTTTCCTCAAAATAGGCCTACAATAAAAATTTCAGTTCTTATTTTTTTTTCTTTTCCCAGGTAAAAATAGGTATCACTATCCTTTTTCATGAAATTAATCTTCATATCAAAATTCATTAATATTAATACCAAGCTTTCAAAAAAAATGAAACTTCTGCATTAATATTAGGCTTTAGTAATGTAAACATAGAGAGACCACATAATTTAAAGATTCCTATATATCACAAAATAGAAAAATATTAGTTTATTCGATATTAATCATTATATATTATGTTATCATTAATGGCAAGAGTTATACTTCTCTTTTCATTTTTATTCTTGCTGTCCTAGACTGGGAACTACTTGTATTTCTCTTGATCAATGATCAATTTTTTAATTCACTGCATTAAATCTGTAAGAAAGAGAGATAATAATCCTGAATTTAATGCCCTTGCAGTGCAAAGTCTGTTAGGTCAAGGCAGTAGTAGCAGAAGACTGAAGATATGTTTAGGAGGTAAAATCAATGAGACTTGTTAATCGAGGGGATAAGGTTGGGGACAGATAAAGAAAAGTGTCATAGATAACTTCCAGGTTTAAAAGCGGACACTAAAGTAATAATAATGAATCTACAATTTCTTTGTATCATAGTGTTATTATTATTATTGCTATTATTAATTCTTTATGAGATGGATTTTTTCTCTGTAACCCAGGCTGCCATGCAGTGGCACAATCTTGGCTTACTACCACCTCTACTTCCTGGGTTCAAGAGATTCTCCCACCTCAGTTTCCCAAGTAGCAGGGACTACAAGCATGCATCACCACACCCAGCTAATTTTTGCATTTCCTTTGTGTTTTTTTTTTTTTTTGTGGTAAAGTTGGGGTTTCACCATATGAGCCAGGTTGGTCTTGATCTCCTGACCTCAAGTGATCCACCTGCTCAGCTTCCCAAAGTGCTGGGTTTACAGGCTTAAGCCACCAGGCCTGTCCCGTTTGGCTTTTTTCTTGCTAGTTTGTTTGAGTCCCTTGTACATTCTGGATATTGGTTCTTTGTCAGATATATAGATTGCAAAGATGTTCTCCCACTGTGTGGGCTATCTGTTTACTCTGCGGACTGTTCCTTTTTCCATGCAAAAGCTTTTCAGAATTAAGTGCCACCTATTTAATTTTGCTTTTGTTGGATTTGCTTTTGGGTTCTTGGTCATGAAATCTTTGCCTAAGACAATACCTAGAAGGGGTTTTCCAATGTTATTTTATAGAATATTTATAGTTTAAGGTCCAAGATTTAAGTCTTTGATTTATCTTGAGTTGATTTTTGTGTAAGGTGAGAGATGAGGATCCAGTTTCATTCTCTTGCTTGTGTATTGCCAATTATCCCAGTGTCTTTTGTTTAATAGTGTCCTTTCCCCATTTTATGTTTTCATTTGCTTTGCCAAAGATTAGTCATCCGTAAGTATTTGAGTTTATTTCTGGGCTCTCTATTCTGTTCTACTCATCTGGATGCCGTTTTTATACCAGTACCATTCTGTTTTGGTGACTATGGCCTTATAATATAGTTTGAAATCAGGTAATGTGATGCCTCCATATTTGTTCTTTCCAGAAGCTAGGTATATTTTACCTTAAATGAAGAAGAGCCTTGATTAAGAGATATAATTAAAGATGGGGAAATTATTCTGGACTATCCGGTTGAGCCCAGTGTAATCACAATGATTCTTAAAAGTGAAAGAGAAGTCACAAGAAAGAGCCAGAGAAAAAATTTATTACAGAAGTGGAGGTCAGAGTAATGTGTGTAAGGACTCAGCCAACAATTGTTGGCTTTGAAGATGGAGCAAGAGAGCCATGAGCAATAAATATGAGAAACTTCTAGAACCTGGCAAGGACAAAAACACAGATTCTTCCCTGGATCCTTCAGAAACAAATGAGGCCCTGCTGACATCTTAATTTTAGCCCAATGAGACCCATTTCACAAAACTATAAGCTAAAAACCTAAAAGATTACTTGTGTTTTTTAAGCCATCGAGTTTGCAATAATTTGTGACAATACCTATAGAAAATTGGGGTCTTTCAATGAACCAAGTGTTACTTTTCCCTGTTATTAGCCAATCATTTTAATTTAATTGCATTGACTAATATCAAGACTGAAGTACTCACCTGTATGGCTTATAGAACTATTATAATAAATCTCAAAAAAGTACATCTTCATTGTACTCTATTTTAATTCCCAGAGTTGTTAACAAGCAAAAATTGACTGTGAACATATGATGTTTTACTTGTTCCTATTAGTAGCAAAGTAGGAAAAAAAGTTAAAACGTGAGCAGTTAATAGAAGAAGCAGAATAAACCAAGAAATGTAATTTATGTGCCAAACGTAATGTAAGTTACATTCTAAATTAACTAAAATTTTGTACCTATTGTAAATAGTTTAAATCCAAGTGTCATAATTCTTTTATAAATAAGTACATATATTTATAAGCATTTATTTATTCATATATGTTAAAAATATTTCACTCCTTGAAATCTGAAGATTGGAAGCTAATAAAAGTCAAATGAAATACAGTAGTTACATTTTTATATGTTGATTATAAACATACAACAATTATTATTATTAAAAGCCTGTGTCTGAAGGGTTATAAATATAAGTGTATGGAATACTTATTTTGGAATCCATAGCAGGTCATTCGGAACATTTTATGTTGACCCTAGTTTTAACCAAAATTATCAAATAGACCCTTGTTTTAGTTCAGATACAAAATGTTATGTCAAGCTGGGTCCACTGGTATTTTAGTCATTGGTCATGAAAGGAAACATGGCCTTAACTTGTGAAGAAACAGAAATCTGACCACCACCTGGATCCTTATCTCTTTGTAATGCAGCTCTGGTAATCACCCCAAAGACCAGTAATTCCAAACAGTAATTCAGTTGCAACTGTCACTATATTATTAACTAGTCAATGATTATACAAAGGCGAAAAAAAATACTGTCTCTCTTCTACGTTAGCTGATTTGTAAGAGAGTTGACTCTTAGTATACCAACAAGATAATTTTATAACAGGGGTAAAAATAGAATTGTGATAGATTTCCAAGATATTATCACTGAGGGAAACTGAGTAAGGAGTATATAATATCTCTTAATAAACATAAATTATATATCCTCATTGGATATATAATTTCTAATAGAGTATATCAGAGAATGTATTATTTCCTGCAATTACAATGTGAATCTACAATTATCTCAAAATACTAAAGTTCAGTTAAACAAAACAATGGGGTTAAGGAAGCACAGAGACTCCATGGGATCTTATTTAGACACCGGGTTGCAAACTAAGTAAATATATGCTTTGATTCTCTTTTTCACAAATTGCATCCTTGTTGAATGAAAACAGCTTGGAATCCAGAAAAAACCTATATACAAACCCAATAAGGGTAGCTTCCTACAAATGGAGTAAAACTTTGTAAATGCATGTTTTTGACTAAGCAAATTGGAGCACAGATGGGTGAATGAGAAGTTACTGTATTTACAGAAGGGCATCTGTTACATTATATTTAACTATATTTAAAGAATCTTTTTTTTTCTTCTCATATCTTGTACCTATGTTATTACCAATGCTCTTCACTCCATTTAGCATCTTTGCATGCTAGGTATGCTTTTGAGTTTTTAGCATAATTAGCCTCAACTGTAAACTATATAGAAATTATATTCACATATACATTAAATTGAGGTAGACACAGCCCTGGGCTGGGGCTCACAATGGCTACTGTCTCCTTCTTGCCATCCATTGCACAATAATGTAGACAGGGACCACACTGCATGTCATGCTGAGCCTTTGCATGGTGAGCCTTCCTCCCTATATTTTTTCTTGCCAGTGAAAACAGAATTTTAGGTCAGCCGGACTTTCAGTGGGCTGAGTGCCCAAGAAGAGCAGTTTAGGAGATTTGGGGTGCATAGGCCTGAATTTGGAACAATGATTCTAGACTATCATGGAGTTGAAAAATATAGTGCCTGACCTATTATAATTTTTCCATAATTTTTTTGTATGTGCAAAAGAAAGCACAACTGCATCTTGAACTTAAAATAAATAATTTGTTTTCCTCAAATGCTGTAACCTTTACCAGATGGCTAAGAGGTGTTAAGGTTATGATAGAGAACAATTTTTTTGGGTATTAATATTAAAGATGTAGGAGTCCACAACCAAATAAAATTCTAAAATGTTCTTTATTTGCTATAAATTTAGTAAAGGAAAATCTTGGGTTTTTTTTCATATTCTCACAGTAGATAAAGAAAAATCTAATTCAATGGTTTGAATTGTTGCTTAAAGACTATTTTCATCAAAACTACCAGGTAAACTTTATTCAAAATTCATATTTCTCAATAATTACCCTCAAAATGTTTAGGTTTATTTGATCAGGGTTAGACCAAGTTATCTGTATGTTTAAATGCTCTCCAATAACTATAATGTGCTGCTATGTTTGCAGACCATTACTTTAGCTCTGCTTCCAAATGTATTCGTTACTTCAGTGACTTAGAAAGGTCATTTGCCATCATGTATATGCATTGATTATGTGGCAAAGAACTCACTATTTTTCAAATCAATTAATGCTATTGCTTTTTACTCAAAACTTATGGTTATACAGCTCTGGATAGTTACTTTGTACAATAGTGGAAGCAACAGTGATTGTATACCGAAGTGTATCAAACATTTTATGAAATATTGAAAATCTTACAAAAATAGCCTCCCAGAGATTAAAGTTAAGTATAGATCAACTTTAGAAAATATACTTCTAGGCTGGGCGCGGTGGCTCACGCCTATAATCCCAGCACTTTGGGAGGCCGAGGCAGGTGGATCATGATGTCTAGAGATTGAGACCATCCTGGTCAACATGGTGAAACCCCGTCTCTACTAAAAATACAAAAATTAGCTGGGCATGGTGGCACATGCCTGTAGTCCCAGCTACTTGGGAAGCTGAGGAGGGAGAACTGATTGAACCCAGGAGGTGGAGGTTGCGGTGAGCCGAAATTGCACCATTGCACTCCAGCCTGGGTAACAAGAGCCAAACTCCATCTCAAAATAAAAAATGTATATATACTTCTAAAATGTTTTTAAGCTTCCATTTCGTTAACATATACATGTCAAATTTTGGTATAGACTTCTATACCTTCTATCTTGTTAATGTAACAGATATGTAGCTCTAGGTGCGTTTTATTTTTCTCATTTTACATGGTGAGGAAATTAAGGTAGAGAAACCTAAATGAATTTTCTAAGATCATATATTTAAATATATGAAAGTAAAGAGAGTAAGACAGAATTTGCAATGTTGTCCATTTGAACAAGAGTCCCTCTTTTAACCACCCCATGTCTATACATGAATACACACACACACACACACACACACACACAGACACACACACACACACAGGGTACAATTGTATATGTAATAATTCAGGTGACTTTTCTTAAAAATTCTAATTCTGTGTTATTTTAATTAAAAATTATGTTTTATCAAACGACTGGTAAACCTGTCGTATTATAGATAGGAAAGATGTTTTCTCTGTGACATGTTATCAAGTATACAAAAGAAATTGGTATATGAAGCAAAGAACTTTCTAATCCTGTTTGTTATTTAATCTCAGTATGATCTTCCTTAGAAAAATCTTTATCCTCTTTTGAATAGAAAATATCTATTTTATTCTTTTAAACAGTTGTTCATTCCCATAATTAGTTAATTTATAATTGTGAAATTAAAAACAATATATATTTCCCAGAAGTATGAAGATGCCTAATATCATATTTTAAAATGTTAATTTGCATGAGTATAACAGGCATGCAGAAAAATCAAAAAGTATCAGCTCAATATGTACTTTCTTAATAAAGGTGCCAATTCAGAAATGTAGGTATAATATTGGTATATAATTTTAGGCATTTAAACAGTTTTTTTTTTGTTGCTGCTGTTCTAAATAATCCCTGAAACAAATAAATTATAAACAGATAATATATATAGTATATACATTAAATCAGACATATTCACTTATTTTTACACCATAAGTGGTATTTTTTATGTTGGGTTTTTCAACTAAATAAACTCTTCTACCTAGATTGTTTGGTATTAAAAAGGAAATTTAGGTAGACTATATATACTTTAAATGACATATTCTATAATTAGAATATAAACACTAAGATTTAAGACAAATAATATTTCTTCATTTGCTATTTACTTGGAAAAATTTCTATGATGTTCAAGTAATTCTAGGTGATCACCTCGATGACCCCAGTACTTTTACCTTCTTAGTTTCAGAAAACACGAATTTCCTTCATGTTTCCATTCTTAGGCTATTTTCATTAACTAACTGTCACAGAGCTTATTTAGAACCAGAGAAGAGCTCTTCATCACATTCATTAGTAGCAAAGTGACTTTTTCTTTGAAATTCGTAGAGATGATTAAATGTTTAGTCTTTATAATTCCAGCTATTTTTGTTTTCAAGAATGTGAATGATAAAAAACAGCAAAGTTCCACAATATTAAATCAAAATTGCAACGTTACCTAAAAGAAAAAAAAATCTACCAAATTAGAATTTCCTAAGAAGTAAAATACTGTACACTAAAGTGTGTATTTTTGGAGTTTTAAGATGAGTCACAATAACCTCTATTAGTATCATTACTAAGACCAGACCCCTTAATGATAAAAAAATTAAAAATAATATTTATTAGGTATGTAATATTCTGTAAAGTAATGCTTGAAATATAGAAATATTCTCTTAGAAAAATATGGTCTTTTCCTATTTAAGAAAAAATGATTTCCTTTAAACAACTATAGAGGTCACTCTACCTATTAAAACCAATATAATTCAATTTGTGAAAGAAAAAAAGTTATATTTTTATATATTAATCTTAGCAGAAATGAAGGTAATTTGAAAGATCAACTGATAAGAACTTTTAAATTACGAACCTCCTGAGCTGAGCTCTTCAACTGGCAGTTTAAAAGATTTTTATATTACCCTTTCATCAACATGTGTTTTATCATACTAGCTGGGCAAGAAAATTAGAGATGATGGAATTAGGGTTTGGAAAGAGAAAAAAAAATCAGTGAATACAGCAGAGAAAGGGATTGTTTTGAAATGTAGACTTCAGTGAGATAATATAGCTAAAACAAAGTATATTTGGCAAGACTCAGTGGGAAAATCTGAGGCCTGCTAAAAGGGATTGAAGATAAAGGTCCCAAAGGTATAGTGTTTGTTTTTGGCCTTATTACAGAGTCATCAGGGATGAAGTTTTGTTTATATAGTTTTGTCCAGTGGGGAAACTGTCACTGCCTCCAGATACATGAAAGGAAGCTATGCCATGAAAATGTCTAGAAAGTGATAAGGAATGTTATGTAAATTTTTTCCTCTGGAATCTAAGTTTCTCTCAATTTTTACAAGGCTAGTGATATGTTCCTTTAACTGGGTTCTAACTAAGAAAAACAAACTTGTTGAATTATTTCTCTTCTTTTTATGGTATAGTAAGGATTCATTTAGGAATATAGGAACCCCTCTTTTCCTATAAGAAAGAAGAGACTAACACAGATAATTAACTGCTTATAGTTGTCACAGGGCCATAGGATTAGTTAGAAAAAGCTACCTTTAGGTTCATTCATAGCCTTCAGAGAATCAGAAAGTTACCATCGTCCAGTCAGAAAACTGCCAGTGATGGTCACAGTACATTGACCCATTAATGCAGGCAACTTGCAGAGAAATGACCAGATGTCTGACAATCTCCATGCATCTGCCTGCTAATGCCAGAAAATATTAATGTTTTATGCTTTCCTTCAACATTGCGGATTTTATGTGAGTGCCTTTCATTGGTGCTCTCTGATTAGGATCCTACTGGAGAAAGATCTGAAATGTAGTTTCTTGTTTTCTATTTCTGTGATAGTGGGAATAAATTGTAAAAGGAAAAATTGCACCAAACAATGTTAAACAGGCAAAGCCAATTTATTCAAGGCATTTGCAATAGAGGAGAGATGTCAGAGCTCAGCCTAACCTCAAATGCACTGAAACAAAAGGTGGGGATTTTTAGCTTTGTGGTGATAGGGAGCATACAGGCCATCTGTGTTTATTCATTGGCTTTACCCAAAGAAAAAGCAAGGTTCCTCAAATCTTTGTGTCAAGAAATAGTTTTACAATCTGGAGAAAGGCACATAGGTGGGATCCTATTATCCCATGGAAACTGGGGGGCTTATCTTCCTTAATCATTACATTTCAAAGGGATGGCTCCCAGGTCTTGAAAAAAGACATACAGTACTTGAGTTGTTGAAGGAAAACAATAGCAAAACAAATGACAACAACAAAATGATCAAGAAACAACATTTTTAAAGATTTTCATCACAAAGGGGCAAAATAAATAAATAAATAAAATTACAAGTTTTCTAATCTTAAGAAAATGTCAAAGGCCTAGAGTCAGAAAGAAGCCTGTGTAAAGTTTAGTAAAGATGAGGAAGAATATTAAGGTTGTTTTTGTCAAAAATAAAATAAGTAAGTATCATGCTGGTTGCCAACTGCCTATTTTACATCTGTTCCTTGGCATCAGGAGCCAGGATTTATAAGATGCTTTGCGATAAACTTCTTCCTCAGGGATTAATTAAAACTCACACAGCAAAACAAATAAACAAAACAACCTGAGTTTTGTTGTGTCCTTACCACATGCAACATACTGTATAGTTTGTGGCAGCAACAGATGGGATCAAGGGACAGTCTTGACCTTTTCTTAAATATTCATAAGCAAACTGTTGACTGTTATGCAAAGACACTTTAAAGAGAAAAGTATTTTGAGAACCAATAATTTAAAATTCTTCATTTCAAATGTGGCATGAAGCCTAGGTTTGAATTCCAGCTCCGTTACTTACTAACTTGTGTAAGACACAATAGTTTTTAGCTATTTTTTCTTAATCATATATGTTGCCACTGGGATTAAATAATAGCATGTCCGGTATAAAATATGTGCTAACTAAATACATTTTTTTAATCCTGGTGTTCTGTTGTTGTTTTTCATGAAAAATGGAAATATACCTGAAGGGTGAATACAATTTTAAATTTGGAGAGATTGGGGATTGCAGAAAAATGGTTCGTAGAGTTATATTCAGTATTCTATCTAAGGTTAAGTAATAGAAAATTTAGATTCAACTATCTCCACTAAGGTTTAGTTACCTAAAAAATAATCTGTTCAAAGTTTGTAAGTTTGTTTACTTCCTTCTTTTATAAATTTCTATCACTCATTGTGGATCAGAATTTCAGTTTTGATAGTACTGTAAGTTTGAAATGTAAATTTTATCATGTATGGCATAACAGTGCAATAGAAGTGAAAAATCTATATCTCACCTTTTAATTTGGATAACAAATGTTGAAAATCTTAAATGAAAATGCTTACATTTAATCTGCTCTGGCTTTTACTTTGGGTTACATGCAAAGCAACTGTCATGGAAAAACTGTAATGACACCAAAACTATATCACAGAAAATAAAAAGTCATTTTATGCAAAATATATATGTTTTAAAGTTATAAGTAACAAGTGAAGAATGGGAATCAAAATAATATTCCTTTAATACAATATTAGCCTTAACTAATTTTGTGTTGTACTAAATTGATTATAATTCAGATACTAGAAGTTTTGCAAAGGATGGATTGAATATTGTCTCTAGAAGAAGAAGAAAATAATAAGATGCTTTTAAAAGAATTAAACAATTATTAGTAGCAGTGTACTTCATCAGTAGGGTCAGCCCAAGAATTGTGAGACATGATGGAAAGACAATTAGTTTGGAAACTAAAACACACAGACTTCAAATCAATTATAGAACCATTAATAATAGTGACTGTAATAGTTCTTGCTAGCATGTTTTGAATACTTGCAATGAACCCAGCATTAGATATTGTTTTATATCTTTATATGTATGGCTTTAAATTAAACAACTTTAAATTTTATTTTTAGCTATGTGATCTCAAGCAATTTTCAACTTTCTTGGTGTCAGGTTTCTCACCTGAAAAATGGGGCATTGACTGGACTGGGTGGCTTTTTCCAAGACATCAAGTGCTCCTATTTTCTCTTCTGAATGTCTCTTTACTCTCTAAGAAAGTATATCTCTACTTCTCCTAAGTCCCTACAATATTCTTTTTTATAACACACTTTGGAATATCTTAAATATATCAATTAGCATACCTCATTATAATTTATATGTTGGTTCAAAAGCAAGGCAGGCACAAACACAAGTCCATCTGTCACACAGCAGATACTCTCTGTTTATGTTTGGTTGCTCTTTGGACTGCTTCTAGCTTCCTCTTTCGGCTCTGCTGTGGACCACTTCTCTCTCCATGTCACAAGAGGTCTTGCTCTAATTCTTTGAAGTTTTGGCTCATTCACAGTGAAAGTAATTGTTATCTTTTTGTTTTAAACAATGAGTTTAATTCAAAACCCTTTGTGCCAAGTAAGGCATACTATAGCAACCTCACTTGCTTACTCCTTACATCTGTGAGGTAAGAACCATTTTACAGTTGAAAAGAATAAAGCATATTTATGGAATGGTACATGATGTAGTGTAGTCAGAGAACAAGGAGTGTTGGTAGTGAGCTGAGGGTTTTGCCTGGAATAGTAGGTAAATCAGCATATGGGGAGCCCATTGAATGCCTTGGTGGAAGTTCGGACAGAAACACTAAAACCAAAATGTTAAATATTTTAAGGAGATCTCAGGCCTGAAAGGGGAAAAGGCCAATTTTGAAAGGAAAAGTTATGGAATGAGAATTTGTTCTTGGTGGATTCTATATCTCCTCCAGTGCTGTCTTCTTCCTGCTGCTGTTAGAGTTTGGTGCTGCTTAAAGTCTACAATGTCTTTCCCACCCCTGAGTTTATTGCCTTTGTGTTACACTCAATTTTTGTTCTATTGACATTCACATTAAAGGATTCCTGTCTTCCTTTTTCTGGCTAGCTTTGTCACAGTTGAAGGATTGTAAATTTCTCAAAGAAAGTCTTTTGCTGTAAGAAAAGAAAATGACTGTCTTCCTGACAGAATAATATCAGGATCATCAGCAAAGGGTGAGAATACACTATACTGAAATTTTTAGTGTGCTCTGTTTCTCTGCTTTAAAGTACTATTCAGAAATGTAAGCTTTAAAATTGTTTCTTAACTGGAAATTGTAGTGTTTGGGATTTAAATCTTTACTGGTGATATGTTAGCTATTATACCATAGCAGGAGATGAATTTGGAATTCTCCTCTTATACGTTTAAGTAATACATAACAACTTTTCTCAATATATGTGATTAATATATTTGAATTACGAAGCAGAAAATGTCATTCTGATTTCTCCCTCTCTTAAATACTTTGATGTGATTATTGCCAACATAAGCAATCTGAAAAGGATTTCAAATACACGTGGTTGAAAAATAAGATTTCAGGGACAAGGTTTATTTATACTAAGAAAAAATGTGATAATGTAGACTAAGAATGTCAAAAGTAGGACAGAATATCATTTGTTCTTTCATCTCTGTAAGTTTCTAAACAGAAAATAATGTGAAACCATCTTAGGACAATAGTAAGCAGAAATCTAAGATTCTGAGTCATTTCTTTGGAAAATCTCTTCCTCTTGAGTATGGGAAGAGCCAGTGACTTCCTTCTAGCCAATAAAACAAGGCAAAGGGGACAGGATAGTCATTCCATGATCTTGGAGAATTGGAAGAAGGACCTTCCTGCTTGCCTTGAAGAAACAAGGTGCTATATGTTCTTAGAACTGTGCCAAGCATTTCGTAAGGGGTATATATGTTCTTTAAACAAAAATAGAATAAATAACTCAAACTACATTTTAAAACTTTGAGTTTTCTTTTCATTTTCAGTTATTTTCTACTCATGAACTATTTTCTTCAATCACAAAAAAGTACAAAGTAAGGCAAAAGCATTTAGGCATTTTTCCCCTCAAATTTTCTGGTGTTTGTATTACGTTCACGGCTGCCTCGTTTCAGGCTATTACAGGGTATGATATATGAGATTAGGTAATGCATTATGTTTTCAATTTAGTGGCTCTTTAAGCTCTGCGTTTATCATGATTAGTTGCACTAATCACATTTATTAGATAATTGGCAGACATAATTTTATATAAGTGGATATTTTTTAAACCAGGAAAAAGATGATTTTCAGAATTCCATCATACTTTGTCATTTGATTAAGAGAATCTTATATTTTTTTTTATCTGATCATAATACTTTTCAATAGAATTCCCTAGAGAAATTTGAGTTTGGTTGCATTAAAAAATCCTTGTCCAAATCCTTTGTCACCACCTTTGAAAGCCATGGAAATGTTCTGAAAGACATCAAACATTTGACAGTAGTTGGACACTGTGAAGTGAGTCCAAGCAAATGCATCCTGATTCTCTCTTATCTGTGTTGTCTCTGCTAAGTTTTAGAAAAGCAAGCCCAAGGCTGGCTCTGAGCAAAATGTCAAGTTGGAAATATTCAGCCTTTTGTTCAAAGCCTTGCACATTTTGTCCCTTCTCTACATTTTCAGTCTTAAAGCTGATTTTCCCTTGTGCCCCAGGCTGTCCTTATTAAATTTCAGGCTGTCCTCTGAAACGTCATTCCCCTTTCTTGCCTCTGGCTTTTTGCGCAAGTTGTTACTTCTGCCTAAAATACTTCTTTGACTTCATATAATATTTTTTTCCTTGCCCATTCACATTTACAGTCTCCAAGATGCGTTCATGGATATACCCAAGAATTTTATGTCTCTCTTGCTTCTTCATATATTTTTCCATCTCTATTGCAACATCAGTATGATCTTTGAACCTAATAATATATTTACATGTAATGATTTGCTTCATGGTGAGCTACTGAGACTCTGTATCTGTAGTTATCATCTACTGCAGTCCTGTGTGCAATGCTTTGGAAGGGGTGCCTGTTAAATCATGCTTGCTGAATAGGACCATATTGAAAGAACCAAGGTATCTAGATTTGAAAGCCTGAAGGCATAGATTGTTTTTAGTCTTTATCATGACCAAGACAACCTCAGATTGAATTTGCTTAATCGATACAAATGCAAACTGTCTATATTAAAGGACATAATATTGTGAAAGTATTTAGCAAGCTACAAAATGTGATGTAAGCATCGATTACTGAGATTCCACTCGCTGCATTTTTTGGTGCTTTCTCCCTTTGCTTCTATGGTTTAGGGTAAAGTTCCACATCTCAAATTTGTCTTACCTTTATTTACTGAAAACATTTACTTTAACTAATTCTTAATTTGATAATGCAATCTTTAGTTGGAAGTCTATGTCTACACTTCTAGTTTAAATATTATATTTAACATTTAGAAGTCCAATGATACTCCTTAACATACTTGTTTCTGTTAAACAAAAGGGTAACAGCATTGTAACGACCAATATAAAAGTGTAATATGTGCTATTGGAATAGTGGAGACATAGTTGAAGAAGGGAAGAATAAATCTTTTATAATAACTATAGGAAGGTAAAATTTGTGACCATACTATGAAGGGGATGCTGTGATTTCAAAAATATGAACTAAAAGTCACTGAGGTATTTCCCCCTTTCCACCCTCTTGTTTTTTGCTGTCATTTCTATCTCTTTTGTAATGCTTATGAGATTGGGTATTTAAGTCAGCTTACAGTTTGTGTTTTCCTAGTGATGTGAACCCGAATTCCCACCACTCTAAAATGGTAACTGAAAAAAATATATACACCTCATAGACTTGCTTGAAGGATCAAATAAAAGAAAGTCCTAGCACATAGCAAGGAGTGTACACTTGATATTATTATTAATTATTTATAACAGAATTAGACATCTTCTACATACCTTTAAGGTTCTTTCTCTAGGTTCAAATATTTTACAGTTAGGGGAAACCAGTTATTTAGGCAAATAACTCTTAATTATTTGAGGGAGTAATTAAGCCATTTTACATAATCAATATTTCTTTGTGAATTATGCTGAATGTAACAATAGTTATTAAGCAAAATAGATTTTAGAGAAGGAAAATAATACATCCATTGCACCAAAGTGTGAATTATTAAGACTCATATGTATCTCATTTTTCATATTACATTCATTTTCCTATATTACCATTTTTATAATGGTTGCAATATAGTATAGGGAGCTAAAGCAATAGAAGGGAAATATAGAGCAATCACTCAATTTGCTTCTTATATAATTTAGTTTTAAAAATGTTGAGCAAAGAGAAAACAAAAACTGAAGCACAAACCATTCCTGTGTATGATTTCTGTGTATCCTAGTAATGGCTTGAAGTGATTAAATATTAAAAGCCCAAGTAGCAGACAAATATTATTTTAATGATTTTTCAAGGTAGCTATGACTGCCTATTTTGTCTGGGTATCATTTCCAACTTATATTCAATCTGAAGGTCATCTTTGATGCTGAACTGAGGCAAGTATAAACAAAAACTGAAGCACAAACCATTCCTAGATGGTCTATATATTATTTATAGAAAACAGATTATACATAATCTGATTGTATATTATATATAATCATGTATAATATATATAAAATCAGATTATATATATTAAAAAATCTGATTTCCTCACTAGTATCGATAATCACTTTGACCATATTAGTAACACAATAAATACATATATAAAATTATATTATATATATAATATATATACAATCTCTTTTCCTCACTAGTACTGGTTATCATTTTGACCATATTAGATAAAGCAATAAATACAATCTTCAACACTTGTTAGCTGCAGAATCTTAGACTCTGTGTGTTTTAGTTAAAGGTTTATCTTGATTACAATGTGGATAACAATTGTCCCTCCTTCCTGTAGCTAGTTGGGATGATTAAATAAGATAATGATATAGAACAACTGCATTATCTCAGAGTAGGTGCCACATAAGTATTTCCTATAATGATTGTTGTTGTTGTCAGTATTATTATTATACCAAAGTTACATGCTATGTCTCTCAGAAAATGGGAGAAGAAAAACATTTCTAGAAAATTGTATCATGAAAAGTCCAGTTAAAAATATTTCTTTTGGAGTTAATTGCTAGGAATTAAGCTTCTCTAAGAACATACATATTTTCTGTAATGATTGTCTTTTGATTTGCCATTAAGAAACTTTGAAATAAAAATCACATCTGCTTTGGCAAATATGTAGTAATTTACAGCTTACTTATTTTTGTTTTGGTCTCTTTCTCATATCTCTATTTTGAATATTAATTTATAGTTCCAATAGTCCTATATTTTAGTTATTATAGGGGGTTTAATATCTTTATTATATGTAATTATACCATATATCTACTCATTTGTGTAATATATATTGAGTGTGCTATATATAGTATTTTGTGCTAGGTGCTTGGGGTTCAATGGCAATGACAAGAAAAATTACCAAAAAAAATAGACAAAACAAAAATCCCTGAACTCATAGAAATTATAATATAGTCAAGGAGATTGCCATTAACAAATAATTACAGAAGTAAATGTAAAACTCAAATAGTAAGTACTATAGACAGATGCACGGTGCAGTAGGCATATTTAACGAAGTAAATAGAAGTTCACCAAATGCTGACCAGAGTGCAGAGGATGTCAAAGAAATTCCCCCTGAGGAATACTAATTCATCACTGGAGTATAGCAGCCCTTCAACATCTGGAGAAGAGCTATAGCATGAAAGAAATCTCCTCAGTTGTAGGAAGTTGGGAATGGCAGCGGAGAGCAAATAGAACCCCACAGGGACCTCCGGTAGAGGTCCCTTTCCCCTACTTCCCCACCCCCTACTCCCGGTCCCAGAAACACTGGCATTGAAGTTATAACAGCAAAAGTCTCACACAGTTTAGAAAGTCAATGGCTGAGAAATACAGCAAAAAGCACTGGACATTTCTGAATTCTTGTGAGTGCTGAGAAGCCTAGCAAGAGGCATGTATTCTACTTTGAGAAAATTTACACCATGCTTAAGACATAAAAGTGTTATGAGATATATAAAGAAGCAACAAAATGTGATACAATCAAGAGGAAAAAAGTTAATGTAATCGTGCATACAGGTGGCTTAGGCGTTAGAAGGACTAGAAAAGAACTTCAAAAATAATTGTAAGAGTAGTTCTGTTCATAATGCAGACTTAGTCAAAAAAAAAAAAAAAAAAGAGCATTGCTTGTTCCAAGGCTCCAGAAAAATCTAGATAACTCATAGTTTTTCGAACTTACCAAAGAGCTGAGGAAACAAAGAAGCCTAGTTTAATTAAACTTTAGAAACTGACAAGTCAAACATAGGACAACAGAGTCCAACAGTTCTTATCTTCCATGGCAGAATAATTCAAAGAAGAACTTACTATAGATAGAGATTAGTATAATCCAGACAAACTTTAACCAAATTTTATATGTACTCATGAACTGGCAAAAAAAAAAATGCTTAGAATCCTGACACAAAGAAATTCTGAACCCACCAAGCATTTCTTTTTCATGGGGTTTTATGGAGGTCTTGGGAGTCATATCAGAAACATTATCATAGCAAAATGTCTCAAGTGCTTCCTTCCCCTCTTACTACCAGTGTGACCATGATTTCTGTGTATCCTAGTAATGGCTTGAAGTGATTAAATATTAAAAGCCCAAGTGGCAGACAAATATTATTTTAATGATTTTTCAAAGTGGCTATGACTGCCTATTTGGTCTGGGTATCATTTCCAACTTATATTCAATCTGAAGGTCATCTTTGATGCTGAACTGAGGCAAGTATAAACTTTAAGTACCCCTTCTCTCCACAGCACCTTTAAATACCAATTCAGGAAAACACCAGACATTGACACAAAAACAAAGAGACCTGTTCGAACAGATGGTATACTTAAGAGAAGAACGAACACGCATTAAAAAATTGCAGCCTCACATTAAAAAATGCTGTTCACAAACAACTATCGTCAGGCTTTTTAAATGCACATTGAGGAAACAAAATATTCCTAAAATTTGAATCTGTGATTCAGCCACAATTAAATTTGAGCAAATGCTTACAAAGATGTTATTTTCTCTGTAATTATTAGTAAACAACTTGATACAGAAGGATGCCATTTTTCAAATCAGATGTGGGACAAGAACAATGGGGAGTCCAAAAAATGAATAATCAGAAAGTACAGGCTTATGTGTCTCAGGCATTCTGCCTGCCACATTCACTACTTTCCCTAGCACAATCTTAGAAACTGCATATAGCTAGAACACGTAATCAGATTTAACTCTGTATTAACTGCATATATATACTCAAATAAGATAAAACACTTTTTAAAATAAAATTTTATAAGTGATAGCATTGAGCAATTTTTTATATTTTGTAATTTTTAAAAAAGTGGATAGTGAGGTTTATCCAGTATAGGTCTATATAAAAATCCGCATCACTCTATATAAAATATCATTGGATGTAAACACCACAGTAAAGCAATATTTGGCAACTTCTTTCTCTTGCAAATTTTTGATAAAAACAAAATGATTTTCTAGAACAACTGAGTCTGCTTTCAAAATGCATACTGTTATAAATATAAATATACCACGCCTCAAAAGAGATCTGTTACTTGCTTCAGTGCTAATTTCTGATTCCAATTCTGAAAAACGTTTTAAAAATTTCTTAACCATCTTGATTAAGGGAATGCTTTCTGGTTTATATGTCATCCCCATTTTGCTTTTAACATTGTTTCTGCCGTATACATTTTTTCTAGAATATTTTCTACTGGTGTTGAAATTAATCATCGTATCCTTTTAGTCTTTACTTAGCACTTTTGTTCTGGGATGTGTTTGAGATTTTCACTTCTCTCTTATTAGCTATGACAATTATCTGCTGTCTTATATGCTTGCTGATGAGATGGAATGAGTAGAACTGGGACTCTGGTCCCATATTCCTCATTCTAGTTCTCACATCAATGTGAAATACAGTATGTGATGATCACATGGCCCAGGTTACCCACCCATTCCAGGGGACATAGCAGTTTTCACATAACTTGTGCTAGCAATTAGATGTTCTTAGAACTTTTGGGGGTTGGCTCTCCTCAAGCTTTCTTAATTTTAAATGTGAGGAGTGACCTACTTCTATTCTGAAGATACTTTGCCCTCTTTCGTGTCTGCTACCCCATGTTACAGTAGTAAATGTTCTAGAATCCTCAGAGAACCTGAGGTTTCCTGATATCCCATCTTGCATGGCCTCTCTTTTTTCCCAGAAGCTAGTCATGGCACTCCGATGTTGTAAATACCCTGTTAGGATATTGTCTACACCAGGTTTTAAGCCCCCAATTCTCCTCCGCCTTGTTTCAGCCTCTCCTGCTGTTAGAAGAATTATACTGCCTAATATCTAAGGCCTGTAATGTTATAATTTATAACTTCTCATTTAAATAGCTTCCATTCTCCTAATTACCTGAAGCTTAATTGTGCATAAGTAAATATCCAGAGAGATGATGAATATTCATGATGTAATTGTATTTTTATGTCAGTCAGTATCATATACCTTGGAAATAATACATTGGAATTCAGCATATGCATTTTTAGTAGATTTTCTGAACTATACAAAGTTCCCATTTTTTTATTCCCTAGACAAACCTTATCTTTATATTCCCAGTCCTTGTATATGTTATAAATAATCAAAATTTAACAAAGCAAAGTTCAGATTTCTTTGCTGAGCCAATAAGATAAAGCTGTAAAGAAGCCCTAAGTGTTTGTCTTAATGCTAACAGCGTGCTATTAAAGTGACATGTAGCAATATTTATGTATTTTTCGAAAGAAACATGGACTGGATCATTTAAGAACTAATTTGAAGCTCTGCAGCAACTTGCATAAAACCGGTATTTCAGAATATATATTCCTCCTAATATGTCAATGAGGAGATGGATCAACAAGTCCCATGATTTCTACAAAGTTTAATTTACTTTTTATTATAACAATTCTACCTAAGTAGGTGGAAGGTCTCATACTGAGGGATTACCAAGCAACTTAGACAAAATATGTCCTTAGAGCCTGACTGAATTTAAGCAAGTTGAGAAATGTAAGATTTTGCTAAATCTATTAATTTCTATACCATGGGGCAAAGCAGAGAGAACTGCAGCTATTTTCTAGAAGCATGCTGGTTACAGTGGTTTCACAGAAGGTAAAGAAAAATGAATCAAGATATAAAAGAGCTCCTATAGAATAAATATGTTCTACTAAGCAACAGCAACATGAAGTATTATTCTTCTAGGCATTTAAGTCAGGAAACATTAAACTATCCTGGTCTATCATCTCCAAAAGCTTATTATCCTACATCTCTGCATATTTTATTACTTAATTATTATATATTTTTTCACAATAAACAAAGCACAGTCATTCCCAACAAGCAGAGATTTTGCAAAGCCCTTGAGTGCCCACTGATATCACAAGAAAATTCATTTTCACACTTTTCAAAATATAGGTTGTAGGAAATAAGAAAATAGTTCAGAGATCATACATAATTTGTTCAGAGAGGAAGACCATCTTGATTTTTTTTTATAAGTAAAAGTGTTATGTTTGGGGGAAGAAAGCCACGTAATCTATTTTCTTATTTTCACAAATGCCAGCTTTTATGGGATTAAATTAATATTTATTTTTTTATTGACCAACACCAGGAAAAAATAAAAAATGAATGAAAGAAAAATACATTAAAAAATAAAATGCTATATTCATCTTTTTGAAAAAGAATCCAAAATTTTGCTCTCATTTGTTACAGCAAAAATGGGTTGTCAGGTGAATTACAGGTTGGTTTTTTGTTTTTTCCTCATTTAAGTTTATTTCATTGTTTAGGCAAACTATGGAGGGTTTTTTTGTTGTTCTTTGTTTGTTTTTTCTGGTTTCTATAAAACATTGAATCTTGGTTTGGAAGGCAGTAGCAGGCAGTTGGTTTGTCTGAGCACCCCAAGCTCAGACAGTGGTGTCAGTTGGTGGATGTGGGTGGAACCCCTGAGCCCCGCATCCCCGAGGCAGCTGACTGTGCCACCCCTACCCTTGCACAGCTTGGTAGGGCCTGCCCAGGACCGCCTCTAGACCTGGGGCCTCCACCCTGGACCCACGTTGCCCTTCTTGCTGTCTGCTGCTGTGGGGAGGGCAAAGGGAGGAGGTGGAGCTGAGGCTGCGCTTCTGATTAGGGTGGGAAGTGAGAGCAGAGCACACTTCAGGGACCCTCCGGCAGGGCAGTGGGCCCAACTGCCGAGGGCGGGGCTTCCTACAGCTCAAGAAAAGGCTCTGAACAGGGCTGTCAGGGGCCATGTCCCTGGGGTCCACCACAAAGGGTGACTGCCAGTCTTGACACTCTGGAGGGCCAGGCCTGGGGGCCGAAATCTGCTTCCAGAGGCACCCTGGGCAGGGCCACAAGCTGGGTGAGGGGGAGATCCTGGCCACCCCTGTGTGCTAGAGCCACTGGTGGAGCTTGCAAAGATACTACCCCTACCCTGGCTGCCAGCCCAGGCCCAGTGAGGTCCTGGAGTACCCACCCCAGGCTGTGAGGAAACGTGGCTGGGCTGCACTCTCCACAGAGCCAGCAGGAGGCGGGAGCAGGCAGCAACCCAGCTCTCCCAGGAGGGTGCAGCTGCAGTTGCCCAAGTCAGGACTGTGGACCCAGGCTTCCCCATGCTTTTGGGGGTGAAGAGCAGGCAGGAGCTCTGACCTGCTTCCTCTCACAGCTGCAGCTACCCAAGTGCAGGCTGTGGACCCAGGCCTCTCTGCACTCTTGGGGGCACATGAAGACCAGCCCCCATATTTCCCTTCCAGGCTTGGAGGTGCCTGATCCCACTGCCTGACTGTTTCCTCCTCCCAACCCCAGCTCTGATCTCATAGGAGGGTTGGGGCTGAGCCCAGGAGCTGTCACAGCCTGGCTGCTTGTACATATGCTGAGGCCCTGCCACTGTGGCCCCTTCCAGACTTTGGGCGCTGAGAAGCATTGGTAGGGGAGGCTGAGGGCAGGGCTGAGGGCATCTGGGTTAACATTTTTTCTTATGTCTTCATTGCCTGTCTTAATAATTGATCTACAGCATAGTTATTCCTGGGACTGATATACTGAGTCAGCTCCAAAGTCGGGGAGGTGATGGTTGCTGGGCAACCTTATCCACGACTGATAGGTTGCTGGACCTTTTAGCCTCTAGCACATTGTTTGGGAAGAATGAGGGAAGATTCTCTTTTAAGTTATGTGGCTTTTGGGCTCAGAAAACACAGATATTGAGAATATAACTTAAAGTGTTAAAAAAGATTATCAAAGAGAAAAATAATCTACTTTCTAAACAGGAACAAAAATCTATGTTTTATTTTTATTCTTCCACACCAGGTGACTTTCTAAAAACACAAACAATCAAACAAACAAACAAAAACCCAAATACCTGCACAGTCTTTTGTTACATATATAATATTGTCACTGTTTTATAAAGATCTTAAAGAAAATTACATATGTAATTTTTATTACTAGGTTATTCTGGCAGGCTTTTCTGTTTTTCAAACCACAGCCTAATAATTATTTCATGTATCTTAAACTTAAATACAGATTAACTATTCATTATGAGATACTTGGAACCAAAACTGCTTTAAATTTTAGGTTTTTAATTTTAATTTTAAAATATTTACATATACATAATGAAATATCTTGGAGATGGGACCCAAGTCTAAACATAAAATTCATTTATGATTCATATACACTGATAAATGTACCCTGAAAATAGTTTTATACAGCATTCTTCATAATTTTATGCATAAAATGAAGTTGGTGCTAGATGTTTATGTCTGAAATTTTTCACTTGTGGTGTCCCGTCAGCACTCAAAAAGTTTCAGATTTTGGAAAATTATAAATTTTGGATTTTTGGATTGGGGGTGCTCAATGTATAATATCATAATTATAATTATTTGTGTTGTAACAAGCTATTTTTAATTGTAAGATCTTACTGAAACATGAATTATTATAAACAAATTCTGAGAATATTTATTGTTCTATTTTGGATGAACCAATATACTGGGTATTTTTACAGGACCTTAAATTGACTATGAATCAATACAAGGGAGAGATAAAGCCAGGAAAAAAATTAACTATAGAAGTAGTAAATGCTGGTATTTGACTAATAGCCAAATGTTTTTCAGTTTTTAAATATAAGTATTTTCTTAAGGGTGGATGTGTGAGGACTCTCTATTAGTCAGTTTAGGCTGCTATTTGGTTATAGTACAATTATACTATAGTACAAATATGTACAACTCTTATGTATCTGTAAAATGTAATAACTAAAGTATAATACATGGGATGGTTTGATCAATAAATGTTTATTTCTCACAGTTCTAGAAGCTGTAAAGTCCAAGATCAAAGTGCCAGTCCATTTAGTTCTGGTAAGGGCCCTCTTCTGGTTTGCACATGGCCATCTTCTTGATATATCCTCATGTGACAGAGAGAGAGGGAGAGGGTTCTGGTCTCCCTTTTTCTGTAAGGGGAATAATTCTACCATGGAGGCCTCAGCCTCAACACCTCATCTAAATATAATTACTTCCCAAAAGGCCAACCTTCAACTATAAATCACACTGGAGATTCGGGCTTCAGCATATGAATCTCAGGGGGATAGAAACGGAAAATTTCATGTCTTCTTAATAGGACCTCAAAGCTTGAGACTCAAAACCATGACGCAGTGTGTCAAATGTGGTTTGCACACAAAGGCAATAAGGATGCTGTTCTAGTAGTTCTGTTTACTTGCTTGTTTTTCTGAAATTGAGGAGCTGATGAATATGCAGACATGGCAGCAATTAATAGAAAAACAGAAACAGTTGCTAAGAATTATACTTGCAGGGTTTTCTTCAGAGTATTTTTAAGAAAAATTATGCAAATATTAGAGTTCATATTTTGTTGAGGTTTCCTTTATTTTCATCTCCAGAAAACTTACTCCTAAGTCAGTTTTGTTCTTCTGTATTTAAAAGTTGTATGAGAGGCCAGGTGTAGTGTCTTATGCTTGTAATCCCAGCATTTTGGGTGGCCAAGGCAGGCAGATCACAAGGTCAAGAGATCAAGACAATCCTGGCCAACATGGTAAAAAACCATCTCTACTAAAAATACAAAAATTAGCTGAGTGTGGTGGTGCATGCTTGTAGTCCCAGCTACTCGGGAGGCTGAGGCAGAAGTATTGCTTGAATGCAGGAGGTGGAGGTTGCAGTAAGCTGAGGTTGAGCCACTGCACTCCAGCCTGGGTGATAGAGTGATACTCCTTCTCAAAAAAAAAAAAAAAAAAAAAAGTTGTATGAGAAAGCCAGAATCATCAGGCTCACTGCTTGTAATGAAGTAGCTCTTCCTTGACATTGGAAGAGAAAATTGACAGAGAAAATTAGCACATTAATTGGGGAAAAAATAAAGTACTTTGACAGAGAGTCTCCCTGTATATATGTTTTCCACTTGGCAGAAGAGATCTAAATAGAGACATTATCTACATAAACAGGCATTTTGGAAGATATGGTACTGGTTATCTGTGTGGCACCGATCTTTATGTCCAAAATACCATAAATATAAAAAGGTTAACGATAAAAAGGCAAAGATAAATATGAGAGTTTAGTATTTTGACTTTGGCAGGATGTACAGTTATCTGTTCTAAAAATTCTCCGTGTAATAAGAATTTCAAGGCAATTGATACCCTTTTCAAATGCAATATTGTATCCTCTACTCAACATTGCTATAAATGAGATTCAGTCTCCAAGGAAGCAGCTTAGTTTGCAATGATAAAAATAAATTGTTTTCATTTCTGCAGGGAAAAGTAATTCTAGGTAGTGAGCCTGAAATTCTCTTAGCTCAATCTGTTATTCAAAAAACACAGAAAAACATGAGAAAAATGTGACGTTGGCATGAATTATAGCTATATTTATGAAGTTAGAATTTTTATATGAAATATGAACACACATCTATACAATCAAAAACATACATCAAGAGGAAACTAAATAATATATATGTTTTAAGTGTGTTAAAATTTCTAATGTAATGATGTGCAACTTTGTTTCAACAGTTTCCAATATCCTCAGACTTGGGGTTACTGGTGTTGACAATAACTCCTACTAAGAAAAGAATTATCTAGAAGATTGTCCTTTCTTATAAAATTAAAGAGAGGAATAGAACGCTCAAGGAGGAAAGCAAGATAAAACATAAAATAATATGGGACGTAATGTGTAGGGCCCTTCACTTTACAATCTTGCTTCCACGGTTTCTTTATACTTCTTACGGTAAGAGAGTCCTTAGGAAGAACATCCATTTTTGGAAGACCTGAGCTCACCAAGCCAATGCCAGTATTTCACAGAACTTCCTCCCTTTGATCACGAGCTTGTACCATAAAATTACTGACATATCTGGAGTCTTATTGGTAACCAGATGTACTTTATTCACATTAGTTCTGATTTAGTTTCAAATGCCATATTTGAATCCTTTTCATACTTTATTTTTAAAAATTTATTTATTTTAAGTTCTGGGGTACATGTGCAGATCATACAGGTTAGTTACATAGTTATGCACGTGCCATGGTTGTGGTTTGCTGCATCCATCACCCCGTCATTTACATTAGGTGTTTCTCCTGATGCTATCCCTCCCCAATCCCCCCACCCACCCCCTGCTATTAATCCCTTAGCCCCCCACCCAACAGGCCCCTGTGCGTGATATTCCCCTCCCTGTGTCCGTGTGTTCTCATTGTTCAACACCCACTTATGAGTGAGAAGATGTGGTGTTTGGTTTCTGTTCTTGTGTCAATTTGCTGAGAATGATGGTTTCCAGTTTCACCTATGTCTTTGCAAAAGACATGAACTCATCATTTTTTATGGCTACATAGTATTTCATGCTGTATATGTGACACATTTTCTTTATCCAGTCTATCAATGATGGGCATTTGGGTTGGTTCCAAGTCTTTGTTATTGTGAACAGTGCTGCAATAAATATACATGTGCACATGTCTTTATGATAGAATGATTTATAATCCTTTGGGTATATCCCCAGCAATGGGATTGCTGGGTCAAATGGTATTTCTATTTGTAGATCCTTGAAGAATTTCCACACTGTCTTACACAATGGTTGAATTAATTTATACTCCCACCAACAGTGCAAAGGTGTTCCTATTTCTCCACATCCTCACCTGTTGTCTCCTGATTTTTTAGTGATCACCATTCTAAATGGCTTTAGGTGGTATCTCAATGTGGTTTTGATTTGCATTTCTCTAATGACCACTGATGATGAGCTTTTTTTCATGTTTGTTGGCTGCATAAATGTCTTCTTTTGAAAAGTGTCTGTTTATAACCTTTGCCCACGTTTTGATGGAGTTGTTTGTTTTTTGCTTTTAAGTTCTCTGTTGATTCTGGATATTAGCCCTTTGACAGATAAGTAGATTGAAAATTTTTTTCCCCATTCTGTTGGTTGCTGGTTCACTCTATTGAGTTACTTTCACTGTGCAGAAGCTCTTAAGTTTAATTAGATCCCATTTATCTATTTTGGCTTTTGTTGCTATTGCTTCTGGTGTTTTAGTCATGAAGTCCTTGCCTATGCCTATGTCCTGAATGGCATTGCCTAGGTTTTCATCTAGAGTTTTTACGATATTAGGTTTCATGTTTAAATCTTTAATCCACCTATAGTTAATTTTTGTATAAGGTGTAAGGAAGGTATCCAGTTTCAGCTTTCTGCATATGGCTAGCCAGTTTTCCCAACACCATTTATTGAATAGTGAATCCTTTCCCTATTGCTTATTTTTGTCAGGTTTATCAAATATCAGATGGTTGTAATTGTGTGGCACTCTTTCTGAGTCCTCTGTTCTGTTCCACTGGTCTATATCTCTGTTTTGGTACCAGTAGCATGATGTTTGATTACATAGCCTTGCAATACAGTTTGAAGTCAGATAGCATGATGCCCCCAGGTTTGTTTTTAATTTTTTTGCTTAGGATTGTCCTGGCTATGTGGGCTGTTTTCTTAGTTCCATATGAAATTTAAGTTGGTTTTTTCCAATTCTGTGAAGAAAGTCATTGGAAGCTTGATGGGGATAGCACTGAATCTATAAATTACTTTGTGCAGTATGGCCATTTTCACGATATTGATTCTTTTTAACCATAAGCATGGAATGTTTTTCCATCTGTTTGTGTCCTCTCTTATTTCCTTGAGCAGTGGTTTGTAGCTCTCCTTGAAGAGGTCCTTCACATCCCTTGTTAGTTGTATTCCTCAGTATTTTATTCTTTTGTAGCAATTGTGAATGGGAGTTCACTCATGATTTGGCTCTCTGCCTATTATTGGTGTATAGGAATGCCTGTAATTTTTGCACATTGATTTTGTATCCTGAGACTTTGTTGAAGTTGCTTATCAGCTTAAGGAGATTTTGGGGTGAGATGATGGGGTTTTCTAAATATACAATCATGTCATCTGCAAACAGGGACAATTTGACATCGTCTCTTCCTATTTGAGTACCATGTATTTCTTTCTTTTGCCTGATGGCCCCAGTCAGTACTTCCCATACTATATTGAATAGGAGTGGTGAGAGAGGGCATCCTTGCCTTTGCCAGTTTTCAAAGGGAATGCTTCCAATTTTTGCCCATTCATTATATTAGCTGTGGATGTGCTTTTAGCCATATAATTTGAACAGTAGAGAGATTTGCAGGTACATTGGAAGGTTACCTTAGAAATGCCTGGTCATTACTGCTAGGAGCCAGGACTACAGGAAGCAAGCACCAAAGAGTGGTCTTTTTTCTAGACCAGTCAGTACTACAACAATTATTAGAAGGAACTAAAAATGTGTTCTGCTGGGCAATTCTTACCAGTGATCTGTGTCCAATACCCTCTTCTCCATCAAGGTATTTGTATTTCCACCACGGTGGTTTAACTGTTTTATTTCTTCATACTGAGAATCCTTGCAATTAAGAGATGAAAGAAGCAGCATGAAAACTAGTTTTGCTGTTACTCATGTGTAGTCTGAATTCTCCACACAAAAGCCCATTTTTTAAAAATCTTGGTTTAACATTTAAATATAGGACAATACTTTTCAAACAGAAAACATTATGTTAGGTATTTTAGGATTCAAAAGGTAATTGTTAAATATCTTGCTAGAGAAAATTTACAGTGATGTTTAAAAATTTAATATATGTTTTATACATATGTGTGTATATATATAACATATATTAATATGTATGTATAAACATATATTAAATTTTTGTACAAACGTGTGTGTGTGTGTGTGTGTGTGTGTTTGTGTGTATGTTAATAAATGTATTAATGAATTGAATCCTTTGCTTAACTTCTGGAAAGTTTGATATATATATGTGATTATATACATATAGGTGTGTGTATTTATTTATGTTTTTATATAAATATATATTTTTTGCCAACTGAAGAACTACAATTAGAATGAGAGATGGAACTGAGAAATGTTGAGATGAATTGTTTAAGGCCACACAGCACAAAGCCAATTGGAGTCAAGGCAAGGAAGAGGACAAGGCCTGGCTGATGTCCTACCAAGTACTTAGTTACTCTGTAAATAATTGCTAAACATATTGAACATGTAGAAATATTAATTATAAAAATTTATTAGGTATAATTTAATAAGCAAATCTATGTTTCATTCATTATCATTATTTAATTTGTTGTATATTTTTCTTGTTTTCTAATATATTAATGGTTTTCTAATCTTTTTTCCTCCACTATTCGGAAATATATTTATTTTATTGTATACTTTTAGAGGCTACTCCTATATTTTAAAAATATATGCTTAATTAACTTTTTCTAACAAGTCTGAAATTACTCATTATATGATATGAATCTGTCACTCTTTAATTACCCATTTATTATTAAAATAACATTAAGCTGCCTATCTTTCCCTGCTTACAACTTTACTGTACTGCTTGTGTAGAGCAGAGCTTAATTACTGTCACGTATACTGGGATAAGTCAAGACATGGGCTAAAAATATGTTGACCTCTCTATGCTTTCTCACATGATATAGCAAGAGATAGAAAAAGTAATAGATACAAAAAGAGTCAAATAATAATAATCTGTATGTGTATATGTTTACATACATACGTATGTTTACAACACAATAATCTGTGTGTATATACATTTATATCTATGTATCCAGAGCCAGTCTTCACATACATTTCTAAATTATTAAGGTTCCTTATCTGAAAAATAATATAGACAGATAAATGAGAGTCTATTTGTTGCTAATTAAAATTAAATATTATTAAAAGAGCTTGAGAAGTTGGCACTTTTTTCTAAGCTTTATATATATAGGTAAATCTTTTAATATTTGCTATGTTAACATAATTTTGCATTATCCAACTATTGAAAGTAACTGTTTAAAAGAGGAAGGAGACATATTCATAATAAATATTTAAAATTTAATACATTAATTCACTTCCTTTTTCACTTGCTACTTTCTTTCCATTATGCATCCACTCATCTCTTGGGTGATTTGTGTATTCAGATTTCAATTTGAATGCAGAGTATTATATATAAATATTTTTAAATTAATTTTAAAAATCATAAGTTCAGGAAAAATAAACACACATTTGACTTCACTTTTGATATAGTTTTAAAATTGAGATTGATTTAATTTTTCTTTTAAAGGAACATTTTTGGAGGGTATGTTTAGATCATTGAGTAGTGACTAGTAGGTCAAGCTACTGTTAGCTGAGTGATTATGTCAAGGGAGAGATGTTTTGAATCTTTAAATGAGTGGAAATTTATGTAGCTGAATAATAAACATAAGAATGTATTCTAAGAATATGTAATTTGTTTTAAAATTCAAAATAAAAGCAGCAGTCATGAAGCTCTGACTTATGCAGTCTGTTATTCAAACTATTCTATGTGCATATCAATTCACTACTGTAAAATTTGTATGCTTAATTTTGACTAATACAATGAAAATAATTTGAATAGAATAAATTATGGGTAAGTAAATTGAATTTCTAAATGTTTATACCTACAGAGCATTGTGCTTGGTACTGAGAAAGACATGCTGGAGAAAAAGCATTAATAGAGAAAAGTAAAGTGTAATGGTTAAAGAATGAAACAGAGGGAAAGTTTTTTTGTACTCACACCAATTGCATCAGTTACATGCCGTGAGATTACATAAAGATGAATTAAAGATGTTTATCTATTTTTTCACCTGAAAAGTGAGTATAATAATAATAACTACCTCAGAATTGTTATGAAGAATAAATAATTTAATCTATGTAGAGACTTTTATAAGTGCTAAACTAGATGCAAGGACCCAGTCTATAACTCTAGGGTACAGATTTTTCATTTAATGTTATGTGAGTAGTGACATATTGAATACAATCCAGTGTGGATTGTGCAATTTGCACAGCAGTTTTGGTAACAGTTATAGTTGTTACACCTGTTAGAATTTAAACCAGGGATCCAGCGTGGCGGCTCACGCCTGTAATTCCAGTACTTTGGGAGGCAGGTGGATCACAGCAATTCTAGACCAGCCTGGCCAACATCGTGAAACCCATCTCTGCTAAAAAACGCAAAAATTAGTCTGGTGCCCGGAGGTGCCTTGCGTGTCTGTAATTCCAGCTACTCGGGAGGCAGAGACAGGAGAATTGCTTGAACCCAGGAGGTGGAGATTGCAGTGTGTCAAGAATATGTTTTAGCCTGCCAAGGGCTGGCCTAGGATATACTGATTATCATGGAATAATTTCTAACAGGATCACCTTTCACTCTCAGAAATATCTCACATGGGCCGGGCGCGGTGGCTCAAGCCTGTAATCCCAGCACTTTGGGAGGCTGAGGCGGGTGGATCACGAGGTCAAGAGATCGAGACCATCCTGGTCAACATGGTGAAACCCCGTCTCTACTAAAAATACAAAAAATTAGCTGGGCATGGTGGCGCGTGCCTGTAATCCCACCTACTCAGGAGGCTCAGGCAGGAGAATTGCCTGAACCCAGGAGGCGGAGGTTGCAGTGAGCCGAGATCGCGCCATTGCACTCCAGCCTGGGTAACATGAGTGAAACTCCGTCTCAAAAAAAAAAAAATAAATAAAAATAAATAAATAAATAAAAAGAAATATCTCACATGTATATTAAGTTCTAGACTCATTCTATTCAAGGAAACATATTTAGGTTAAATCCTGTATTTGCGTGAAACTCACTTGTACTTGTGTCCAACTTTAAAGAAGAGGATTTTTTTCTATCCAAATTTTAAAATCTAAAGTATCAAACACTTTTAAATCTGCATTGCCCATTCACCAATACAGCTTTTCATAATGAAGGAAACCAAGCAACCAATCAGAATGAATACCAAGTTTGCTTTTTAATATTTTATCTTATTTACTTAGTTTCTTTAGTTGATTTATATTTTTATTTTATGCTAAGATCCAAAGGAAATACTTTGACTTGTTTTATAATACTGTTATTGTCTAAAATTTAGTTATTTATCTGAGTTTTCAGCTTTTCAGGACTTAGTCAACTATGATAATCTCAGAGCTGCTGCTGTTTTCTAGGCAATTAAGAAAGAGCATGCAGCATTTCAGCACTTATGAATAATTCCCTTTTTTTGGTCATATAGAAAAGTATATTTAAATGGAATTTCAGGTTAAATGGAATGGAATTCAGAAGTGTATATGAATGTTGATGAAATAAGTCATCCCATGTTTTAAAATGTTATATAAGTAGAAGAAAAATAAAATATTTTCTTTGCTTAATGAGATATTTGAGTTTGTACTTGTGAACATATCTTTAACAGTTTTATTGTGGTAATTGTTATACAAAACACTGCACATATCTAATGATACAATTTTATGGATTTGAACAAATGCATTCCTGTGAAACCATAACCACAATCAAGGTAATAATTATATTCATCACCTCCAATGTTTCCTCTTGCTCCCTTCTTGGTTTGTGTAAGAACACTTAACAGGGGGAAAAGTGGCTGACCAGATGCAGCCAGGAGGCACCACTCTCACCAACAGAAGCCCAGTGTTTGAGTGAACTAACATAATTTCAAGAGATCTTTGGAGAGAAATCACTTGGGAGTGGATGGAAATGTGATACAGATGCTGAGGCTGAGAAGGGTGCAGGCTGAGAATCCTATGCAGAGTACTTGAGTACTAGGACTATTTCTTTGTCTTGAACAGCTCCTGGGGAAGGGATAAGTGAAGGGTCTGTCAGACCACCTACTCTTGCCATGGACCTCTAAGATCCTAGCTAATGAGGTCCCCCACAGCTCCCATGAAATCCTGAACTGACAGGAGGATATACGCAGAGAGTAGACAGAGACAGAGGTTCAGGGGGTATGGAGCTAGAGGCCTTTTTACATGGCAAAGCTCCTGCAATTTATGGACATAGATTTCAATCTACCAAGGCCCCCCATCTCCCTCCAAGAAGCTCCAGTCACAGCTGACCACTGAGCTAGGAGAAAGTGGGGACTGGGGAACATCTGTTCTGCAGGCTCTTCTCCCTGTTAGCTCTTCCCAGGCCTTTGACCACCTCATGAGAATGTGTGCACAGAGTAGCCTCTGGTGCCCAACCTAAGTGTTTTGCTCCTCCAGAGTATGTTTCCAGCAGCCTGGGAGCACCACTTCAAATCCCCTAGAACCCAACTTTGGAGGTCCAGAGGGTGAAGCCACTAGCTGATCAAGGTGGCCCAGGGCTATGGTGTGCAGCTTGGGAATGCTGAGCGAAAACCTGAGGCTTGTACTATAGCAGGAAAGTCCATAGTCTTAGAGCACTGTGGGGAGTAAGTCGCATGGCTTCATGGGCTGCTGTGAGCCTGGGCCATGCCTCTCTCCACAGGGCTGGCCTAGAAAACGTATGTACTATCTCCCTGCCCCAGCCACTTCCCAAGGGAGCCCCATGGCTCAGAACATCTAACGAAATGTGAGTGCAGTGCTAGTGATCAAAGAGGACTCTGCCCAGGAGCAGACCTGGTGAGAGAGTCACCTCTCTCTCTCCTCTGCACTGCAGAGAATGGCTACAAATATTAAGAAATATAGAGGAGCTGCATGGCAGAGTAAGAGCCTGTCTACTGCCCATTATCCTTAATTGTCATCATTCAGATCACAGCCCAAAGTACAACATCAAAAATACTTTGCTAATATACTCCACTGTAAAACCAAGGGCATGAATTCAGCCACAAATAGACTATGTACAGAGCATTGGCCCTCTGAAAATATTCAGAAAGGGAGACAACTAACTGTACTCAACTTACACTACAGTTAAAGGAACACCAAGCCTTTCAGATGGGAAAGAATCAGCCCAGGAACTCTAGAGCCATTATATTACCCAACTTCTAAAGATAATATAAGGTTAAAATAACCAAAACAGCATAGCACTTGTAAAAAAACATATAGATTAATGAAACAGAATAGAGAACCCAGAAATAAAGCCAACACCTACAGCCATCTCATCTTCCACAAAGTCGAGGCAAATAAGCAATAGGGAAACAACTCCCTGTTCAATGAATGGTGCTAGCTGACTAGCCAATGCAGAAGAATTAAACTGGACAACTACCTTTCAACATATTCAAAAATTAACTCCAGCTGGATAAAAGATTAAAGTGTATGATCTCAAACTTTAAGAATCTTGGGAAAAAATCCTAAGAAACAATTTTCTGGACATTGGACTTGGGAAAGTATTTATGACTAGGTCTTCAAAAGCAATTGCAGCAAAAACAAAAATCGACAAGTTGGACCTAATTGACCTAAGTAAACTAAAGAACTTCTATACATCAAAAGAAACTATCAACAGAGGAACATATAACTGACATAATGGAAGAAAATATTCATAATCCATGCATCCAACAATATATCTAAAATAAAAGTTGAAAATAAAAAAAAATACAACTTCAGGTCTACCGTCTAACAAATATTTAAGTGTACATTGCATTATTGTTAATAATAATAGGCACTATGCTCTATAGAGTTCTGTAGAGTTTATCCAGGTTGTGTAACTGAAACTTTATACTTAGACATTTTTCAAAAGTAGATATAAAAATGGCCAACAATTAAATGACAAAATGCTCAACATCACCAATCACCAGAAAAGTGAAAATCAAAACCACAATTGAGATATCACCTCACACTTGCTAGGATGGTTATTATTAAAATAAACAAAAACTAAAGATAACATGTTGTTGAGGATCTGGAAAAATTGTAACACTTGCACACTGTTGGTGGGATGTATAATAGTGCAGACACTATGGAAAACAGTACAGAAGTTCCACCAAAAATGAAAAATAGACCTACTATGTGACCCAGCAATCCCACTGCTAGATATATGTATTAGTCTTTTTTTTTTTTTTTTTTTTTTTACGCCACTGATAAAGACATACCCAAGACAGGGCAATTTACAAACAAAAGTGGTTTAATTGAACTTAAAGTTTCATGTGGCTGGGGAAGCTTCACATTCATGGAAGGAGGGGCAAGTCACATCTTACATGGATGGCAGCAGGCAGAAAGAGAGAACCTGTGCAGGGAAACACTTCTTTTTAAAACCATCAGATCTCCTCTTTTTAAAATCATGATACTTATTCACTCTCAAGAGATCAGTATGGAAAAGACTTGTCCCCATGTTTCAATTACTTCCCGCTGGGTCCCTCCTACAACATGTGGGAATTCAAGATGAGATTTGGGTGGGGACACCACCAGACCATATCAGTATATATCCAAACAATTGAAAGCAGTGTGTTGAAGAGATATCTGCACTTCACATGTCTTGCAGCATTATTTACAAGAGTCAAGAAACTAAAATTGCTTAAATGTTCAATGGATAAATAGATTTTAAAATGTGGTATGTTTATAAATGCACTATCATTTAGCTTCAAAAAAGAAAGAAATTCTGCCATATGTGACAACATAAATCATCCCATTTTAGAAATGTGAACATAAAACCATCTTGTTCTATTATAAACTAAAATAGCTATTTGAATATAAGTATCAGAAATCCAAATGCCATGAAGTGTTCAATTTGGGAAATCCAAGGATTAGCGAAATAAGAAATAAGAAAAAATTGAGTACTAATTATCTATTCAGAACTCTGAAATATCAGATACAAACTATTTTATTTAGTAATTAATATGGTTAAGTAAAAAGGCATTATCTCAAGTTTAAATATTAGTTAATTATGAATCTGAGAGATGAATCAAGGCTTCCCACAGAATCAGAATTCCAACTCAGGTGTTTCTGAATTCAGAAGTTGTTATTCATTCATTAATATCATCATTAATACCCAGTTATTAATACCATTAGTACAGTGGACTTTACTGCTCTAGCCACACAATACTTGCCAGTCAAGTGAAAATTTTCTGTTCAGCAAAGGAAGAATGTGTATGCTGCTTTTTCTTAAGTATACTATCACCTAATACAATTTCATTGCTATAAACTATCTGGGACTGGGCAATTTACAAAGAAAGGAGATCTATTTGGCTTACAGTTCTGCAGGCTGTATGGAAAGCCTGGCTGGGGGAGGTCTTGGGAAACGTACAATTGTGGTGGAAGTCAAAGGAAAAGCTAGCATGTCCTACATGGCTGCAGTAGGAATAAGAGATAGAGAAAGGCAATGTGCTACACACTTTTAAATAGCCAGACCTCCTAAGAACTCAACCACTGCAGCACTAGGGAGATAGTGCTGAACCATGAGAAGTCATCCCCATGATCCAATCATCTCCCACCAGGTACCTCCCCCGTCACTAGGGATTACAATTCAACTTGAGATTTGAGTGGGGATACAAAGCCAAACCATATCAGTTATTGAAAGTTATTGACTTAAATTCAGTAAGAGATTGAAAGTAATCCAATTGTTAGTGCTTACGTACATGTGTATATCATTCTGCTAATTAATTGGAAAGGTTTGGTTGGTACTTTCTCCAATATAACCTTCATTGGTAATAACAGAAATGAGTTCCAATTTTTTACTGGGCATGAATATAACAGAATTTTTGAACTGAAACATATCTGTGTGTAAACTTCCTGGGTGTAAAATTTTAGGTAATTCTTTTTAATCACACTAGAACTCTGGTTTTTACTGACAAGCTAGAATAATGCAATATTTCAAGGGTTATTTTTAGTATAAGGAATTGCATATGAAAATTACTTAAGTGTGCACATGGCTAAAGGTGTTTGCTCAGTACATTTTCACCATGAATGATTGCTTGTGTCAATTTTGCATTCTACATTTATAAGTAAACAATTCTATCTCTATAGCAATTTTGTAAAGATTTGGCATTTGTCACATTGAATCCAGCTGATTTTTTATTCCTGAGAATAAAAGATTGTATTAACTGGAAATATTTATATTTGACTGTAAGAGATTTAAGAAATAATTTCAGTGTTTTCCAGTCTTCTCCTCAGATTCCATTATCTTCCCATTAAAAATGCAAGACGTGACTGAATATTTTAAAAAGGTAACAAGCACATGACACAGACGCCATAGTAGAATCAATGCCAAATATAGTACATTAGCAAAGAAAAATATTTATGCTACATATTAAGAGGGAATGCAAGTAGTCTATCCCCTCAGGAGTGGCTTCTGTAAAAACAATTAGATTATTTTTTACATATTAAAAAAACGACTTAGGCTTTATACAATCAGACAAAAGACCAAATAAAAGTCTATGTGACTTGGGAATTGATTCGGTCCATACATTTCTCTAGGCTACATTATTTAAGTCATGCAATATAGTGCCATCTAGAATGTTAGAGTAGAAAAGAACTTTGATATTATTTATCTTACCCATACTTCTTATTTTACTATTTGGCAATTGAGATCCAAACTGTCTTCTTTGGGAGAAAAGAGTAAAAATAATCAACCTTATTAAATAATCATACAACTGATACTGCGATCTTATTTTATTTCTTAAACTTCTTTCTTGGCTATTACCAGATTTAAAAGTATTTTCAATCCAGGTTTTTGAAGTCATTTATCCTGCAATTTTGGGTGGCATTTTCTTCAAATAGCCTTGTTAAGAAATAAAATATGCATACATATGTGTTATCAGCCTTAATTTTAAGAGACTAATTATTCACAACCTAAAAATACAGCATTTTACCTCATGTTTTTTCTATCCTTAGTTTCATAGACATTTCAAAGTACTTGTTTATTAAATTCAATATGTCCATGAATTTCCAGGGCTCCACTTGTAGCTGGGTGTCATACACATAACTGACATTCATATACATCTTGCTAAAATGTAATCAATGCTGAGCATTAAATTTTAACCTACTTATTATTATTGGTATGCAAAACTGTAAAGCATATTAATAAAGGCTGGAAAGCAACAAAGGAATAAGAAAGTTGATTTGTTGAGGACGTAGGATTATTCTGAGTTTTGCCCTTGCATTTTTGTTATTACAATGTTGTCTGTATAATCTGTATTTTTAATAAAAAGCTATTAATATGAACATACACAATATACTGTACTGTTTCTCTACTCTCTGGAGCTTGTCTAATATAACTGCAGTGGACTGAGGGAAGACAAATAATTAAATGGCAAGGTTATTATGGGACATAAAAGCAATCAGCAAAAGACTTCTGTGTAGGTTCTCACTGGACTAGGCACAGTGGGAAATATAGGCTTGTAATAAAATCCCCTCAAGAATGTTAACTGCATTAAATAATAACAGTTTTGGTTAATATAAAGCCATTATATAGGTCTTTTGCAAATACTTCTAACCAATAGATTGGTTCTACAGCATTTGATTTCCCCATAAAGCTTAGGTACTAATGACCATGCAGAGATCATGTTACAGTGAGAGGACATAATAAAAACTATACTTTTTTCATGCTTCCTATAGAATTTATACTAAATATTTAGGATTCTTTAGCCTTCATTAATTATCAGATTACTATCTGGCATTGATCAAATGTATGAGTATTTGATGTGGGGGTCCCAGAAGAACAGAAAAAAGGATGGAGCAACAGCAACAAAAAGTCTCTATCTATGTTCCTGTTAAAATACGGCTGACCAATCCCATTTTCTTGTGTGGTTTTTATGAGAGGTGGGTGCTGAATTATGCTAAAGACTTTTTCTGTATGTGTAGAAATAACTATGATTTTTATTTTTAAATCTATTAATAAAGTGATTTATATTGTGGGTTTCTAAACTATCCGTTTCACTAAAACCTTTATAGTTTAGAGGCATAATTTCATATTTTGAGACTCATTAGAGTTGACTACGTTAGAATCTGTCAATGTTACAAAGAAAGCTTTTATGTGATATAACCATAAAATTCAGCTTTTTAAAATATTTCACAATTCTTTTCTGTGTCCTACTATGTTTACCTCTTATACCTGTGATATTGTGACTTATAATAAGAAATATATATTTTGGTTTTTATTTTTAGTTCCTGGCAAAGAGCTCCTGAAATACAATTTCCTAAGTGATAAGAGTCATAGGTGCATCTTTTGTTCTAATATTTAAATTTTTATACCAGTTCCTGATTCAGTGCTTTTAATCCCTTGAAATTTCCTGGACAACAGGAATGTGTTTCTTTCCAATAAAACAAATCTTGGTGAGTTGCTGGGCGGGGTGGGGGCTGATCGCCTGAAGGCCAAATCATGATTAGAAGCTTGGAACTATCAGCCCGTTCCCATCTCCATTCTCCAGGAAGGAGAAAGGTGCTGGAGATTGAGTGAATAACTGATCATGCCTATGTGATGAAACCCTCACTACAAATTCTCGGAATGATGGAATTCTGAGAGCCTCCAAGTTGGAGAATTATATGTATACTTTGAGGGTGGTTCACCGCAACTTCACAAGCACAGAAGGTTTGTGCTTGGGATCCTTCAAGATCTCATGTTGTATATCTCTTTATCTGGCTCATTTGTATTTTCAGAATATCATTTGTAATAAACAAGCAACTGAAAGCACACTATATTTCTACGTTCTGTGAACCAGTCTAGCAATTTACCAAACATAAAAATGGAGGGGTTATGGGAACCTTCGCGCTACATCCAAGTCAGACAGAAGTTGTGGGTTATCTAGAGACTTACTATTTTCTGTTGGGTCTGAAGTGGGTACCAGTGTTATAGAATTTATCTCTTAACCTGCAGTGACAGAATTGAATTGAATTGAGACGTTGGAAACCCAGCTGGTGTCAGAAAACTGATCAGTGTTGGAAAACACAAACACACAAATCTGGTCACAGAAGTGAAGTACTGAGAGTGGCGTGAATGTTAAAGGAAAACAGTTGGTTTTCCTACATATAGGCCCTCATTTTGGATAATTATATTAAAAGTGAATTATATATGAAGGATGGCAAAAAAAGGTAAGGAAAACAAGTCATGAGACAGTAGAACACTAGTATCAATGACCTGAAAGAGGACATCCAATAACTGCTGCTATGTATAGAAAACAGAAATCTTTTTGACTATGGTATGCCTAGAAGAAGCATATGAGCAAATACTACAAAGAAAAAGCTTTCATCACTTAAGTCTAATCAATATCAACCTGGAGCTCTCAATTTTCTCCCCAGCCAAATGTTTTTCTCCAGTAATTGTCATCTTTGTACATGGCAATCCCATTTACTCAAACTAAAAATCTAAGATTAATTCATTCTTTTTTTTTCTTTCTGTACCTACTCCATGACCAAGTCCTTTTAGAGCGAACTCCAAAACATATCCCAACATTATCCACTTCTGAATATCTCCATTTGGGTAGCCCTAGTCTAAGTTACCATCATATTTCATTTGGTATAATGCAACAGATGTGTCTGCTTCCATTCTTTTCTGGAGCTGTTGCAATAAGAAGCACATTTCAAACGATACAAAATTATTTTTAAAAATAAATCAGATTATCATTTTCTACTCAAAACTCTTCATTGACTCTTAAAATTTTTAATTCTGAACAAGTCATGGCAGGTCATATAAACTATTTCCTCTGCTTACTTCTCAAACATTATTTTTCAGAATTTTTACCTTCATGCAGTTTGCTGTAAAGACACAAATCTCCTTTTCTTTATATACTATATGTAGTTCATTGCCAACCTTAGACAATTTGTAAGAACGGCTTTGGGTGCATTAAGTATTCATTCTTTTTTTCCCCATTTTTATATGCTTGGTTTTGTATTATCATTCCTGTTTTACCTTACATGAAATTCCCTTACACAAATTGCTTCTTATAATTGTATCTAAACTAACCACCCATCAATTATTATCCATCACTGTGTTTTATTTTCTTCAAAAACATCATCAATGCTTATTTTTTCCATGATATCTTAGGGCCTAAAATGTAGCTGAAACCTACTAAGCTCTTAAAAATTATATGTATTTACATATGTACCTGTATATATACACAAACATATAATTTTATTTTTAATAATTATAGATTATAATTTTTATATAAATATATGCTTTATATATATTTATGTAATATATGTTTTATAAAGTTATGTAAGCATATATATACATATACAGATATATAATGTCTTATAAGTTTTCAAAATTTTCAAAAGATAGAAAAAGTGTTTTTAAAAGGTTAAATGGAAGTATTTATGCACTGGATTTCAACTTCTTTCTGGAAGAATGGATCAGGTATCTACTGAGAAAGTTTCCTATGTTTCTATGACTTTGTATCTGTATCATTAGAAGCTCCTTATTATGTCATATATCCTGGTGGAGAATATAGCTTTGCAAGTAGACTAATCAGGGATTCCACATTTACTGTCTCTGTAATTGTGGCCTATTCATTTAACTTCTCATAGGAATTTTGGATGGATTATAAAAGAGAACTGAGGTAATTCTGATAAAGTGCCTAGGATAGTCACTAAAGAATGAATAATAGAGTTTATTATTTTTCTTAGATTTATTGCTTTGTGTTGAATTATACAAATTCAACTTTGCCTTGCTGAAGTTATTCTCAACAACAGCTTACTATTTTCTATGATCTTTTATTTGCATGTATTTCTAAATGGAACTGGATTATTATCCCAAGACTCCATCCTATATCTGACCACTTCATTTGTTTCTTCATAGGTCTTATTAGCATTTATGTCTACATACCATGGATCATATAAAATATCTTAGAGACTAGAAATCTTTCATATTTGTACTATCTGAAGATTCACATATTCTGTAGTTTAAAGTGCCAAATATCTATTTTGAAATTGTATTTATGTAATGTATTTGAACAAGTTTTCTGAGAAACAGTAACTGTGAGAAAGAATCAGCACCCTATTTCCTATTTCACCTTGAAATCTATAAGAAGAAATATTTTCTAAACATTAAAATACAACCCTACATTATTCTTTCATTAATAGGGATGCTACAATATCAATTTTAAACCTGGCTGGTTACATAGCCTCTCATTTAGATTCACTAGTCAGGTAGTGAATATCTCTAGTAATCCTCAAACTGTCTTGATGTCATAGCCCATCACTGTCACCCTTAAGCCTCAATTGAGAAATATTTCTTCCAATTTTGGAATGCCACATCCACTAATTTAATAAAGAGGGATTTTAAGTACAGATGAAGCTACTGGATTAAATGTTCTCTTGCTGATCTCTTCTTTGATATCTCTGAGGATTCCCCAATTCATGTGGTTATTAGATGATCTAAATGTTCACTTGCTGGTATTTTTATAAATCAAGCTAAAAACTGAAGCTCGAAAAGATTAGGAGTGCCAAAGTGTTATAATACAATTAAAAATCTCATACAAGTATTTTGACTGAGACTGGATCATTGGACGAAATCTAACAACAGACAAGAGATTTGAAGCTCAAAAGCCAACTGGCTACTACCTGGAAATTATATAGGAATTTGTTAACTTTGTAGATTGGTGCCTCCTTTCAAGATAGTCTCTGACATCCCCCATGGTCTTCATATTAGTTTTACCTCTTGGATGAAAAATAAAATAATTGAATAAATTAATGCAAGGAGAAAAACAGCCTTAATTGGCCCAGCCATTCAAGGGGAAAGCTGAATTGAAAGTTTCCTCACTTTCATGCTTTGCAACAGGCTCAGGAAAGAGGGAGATTCCAACATTCTTTTGCTTAGAAATCAGCAATAGAGCTAAAGAATGCTCCTAGTGCCAGAGCTCTTATTATCCAACAGGATTATGAATTGGACATGTTCAGAATAGAGACATTTTAGATACAATATTAGCCTTTGAGGGGAAGCTCTGCTATTCTATGTGGAGAAAGATGTTACATCCATGCATATCTTTCTGGGTTCTTAAATATTAATAAAAATATTTGGGAAGAAAATAAACACAATTAGGAAAATGAGTTAATCATCCTTAACTGGTTGTGCAGGCTCTTTGTATTGGTAATAAGATCTTTTTATGTAGACAATTTGGGTATTCTTTGCTCCTGGTTGAAAAATGTAATAAAAAGCCCAGTGATAATCTTTCTTCCACTATTTGCCTATGTTGCAGTATTCAGATATGTAATCTCTGGAGTTGTGTATTCTATTGTGCAATTTCCACTTTATCCAATGATCCAACAAATGACTATCAAACAAACAGAACAGAAAAACCTAGGCCTTATTTAGTGGAAACAACTCCCCCAGAAAAACAGATATGTGAGCATCATCCAATAAATATCTGTGAAGTTTGGGATTGATCATGTTCCCAGCTGTTAATGATATATTATTTAGATCAAGATGAGAGTGATCACAAGTGGTAGCTGGTCAGGGCTGGTCGGTGTTAGGAGGAGTTGGGAGTAGAGAGATATTGAGAATCGAAACCATCTATCCTATGTAATTTACCGTGTACATTAACAAAACTTTGGTCTTCTAAGAAACTCTTGTTCCTTGACTGGTAAGTTCAACGATGTAAATAATGATACCATTGTTTTATGAGGCTTCTGAAAACCTATTTAAATGAACATTTTTTAGGAACTTTTAGCAAGTCTTTTTAAACAAACATGAGACTACTCAACTTTTTAATGGCTAGCATCAAATGACAGTTACTTTCTCAGACTTGCTATAAAAATCTTATCTTGCAAGTCTTACCACCCTGAGTCCACCAATTCTAAATTTCATATTATAGTCCTTAACAAGTCCATTCAAGTCCCCACATGAAAAAGCTGCCTTAAACGTGACCCCTAAGAAAAGTTTCATAAATATCCAAACTTTGCTCTCATCATTCTGAGATGCCACAAAGCCTCTGTCAAAAAGGTGACCCCATTTACTGCTATAAGTGATATACTCAGCTTGCCTTATCAACAAATTATTTTAGTAGTTCTTTCGGGGAGCTAGCATTTGACATATTCCAACACAGATAATTTGAAAGAAACTAAAGCAACAAAAAACATACAATTTAAATATGTTCTTTAATAAAATACTGATGCAGCTTTATGAATATATAGCAGGAAAAGTTTAATACCTGTTGAATAAAATATCCCAAAATTTATTGTTTAGTAAAACATATTGCCAATATTCTTAATAAAACTTTACCCTTACTGAAATATGTTCAGTGTTGGTTTCTAGATATTTATATAATTAAAGACACAAGTTTTTAAATTATTTTTCAAAACTAACTTAATCTCACATTTTGGTCCTACAAAGAGGAGAAATTTGTTTTGTTAAATGATGATGAAAATTAGCTTATTTCAGCGATAACCAAATTGAGAGTCTATAGAATTTAACTTATGCAGACAAAAGCAGAAAGAAATTTTTATGCCTATTCAAATGTTGAACTCAATTGAAATAACAACATTAAAATGTCAATTGAAGACATTTTAAACAAAATACTATGAACATAAACTTCAAGGATGTAAGATAGCTATTTCTATTTCTCAGTTCACTTTATAAATTTCTGTTTTCAACATCATGTGTTATCCTGAGCAGTAGACAATAGTGTTAAAGGGAAAGGAATTCATAACAGTAAGAATTGCCCTTCCTATAACAGTAAAAGGAAATCACACTTCAATAAGTTTGTGCTGAGGCCCAGAAATTGTTATGTATATAGTCTCAGGATCAAGGGAAACAAAAAGATTGAGAACACTGAAATGCTACATTGGCCACATGAACTTCAAGTATGTACAAAAGTATATGCTGACTCATTGGACCTTAAGGCTCTACTACAGGTTCTAAGGCACTGAATGAAAATTATTACAAAAGGATTTTATTTTTTTCCAATTGTATGCTTTAAATTCTTCATATAGATTGTCATGTGGCTATACTTTAGAAATCTTTTATTTTAAATGATATTAGGTAAAATTACAAATGTATAAAATTAAAAGTTTCATACAAAGTGAGACTCTTAAATATTATGTGCATAGGTAAAATTATTCCAGGATATTAAACCCATGAATTTGCAAAGAAACTGAGCTGATTTTTGTCATACAGGAATTAAGCCATTGTTGTCATTTTGTGATAATTCAAATTAGTTCCTAGTAAAGTTTTATCTCACGCAAATAGGTGACTCAGCTTATTTATACAATGCAATGAATGTCACTAAATTTGAGAATATGGCTTATATTTAATGACAATAATTACACAGTACAAATTGCCCAACTTACAAACTTAAATTTTCCACTAGATTTGCTGATTAAGTTTAATTCATACAAGGGAAATATCAGCAAGCATGAACATTTCACATAGATTCCACTGAAGTTTCCTTTTGCTGCTTCATCAAAGAAAAGCTGAATTATATAGAGAGACACAAATTGATATTATATGCATCAGTTTTTCCTGAGGAAACTAAAGTACTTATCTTTAGATCACTAATTACAGTCATTAGAATTCTGCTAAAAATGAAATAATGCAAAATAAAAGTTCAGATGTGACTTATGTGAGGGGTGATTGAATTGAATGATTTCCAACCAGGCGGACAAATCCCAAGGCTTCATTACTAGTGCATTGTTATCTGAACAATGAGCAGGAGGTTCATCACGCAAATAAATCTCAGCATAATGAAGCCACAACTGTAACTGATTATTTGATAACATGACATTTTAAAACCATTTCCTCTCATTTAAAGTTACTTCAGTGACCATACATTTAATGGAAGGAAAAATTGACATTGCACATGTACTCCTCATCACTACGCCATTGAAACTGTGCACATGAATGGCACAGTTAAATGTGCGGAATGGCAACTGAAGTAGCAAAATTGCACTCTTTTAAAGAAATAAAAAAAACTTATAAAATTGAGAATGTAGAAACACCCAAGTTCCTTGCTTTTAGGATCATATAAAAGGCTTTTAGAAAAAGACATGGTTTTTAAATCATATAACTAACCTATTCACTTCCTTTTAGAGATGCTCCTACTGAAGTGTATAGAGCCACATCCTCGTGGACATCAGCAAATCAATGGTATACTTGCATCTAACCTTAGTCTTTGAGGCCCTTTTCAGTTAACTTTTGATGAGGCCGTGTAGCTTCACATCCTGAGAAAGATTTATTAATTCCTAGAATAGTATCAATATCTGTGCTTTATTTTTTAGTTGAATATGATGATACAGAGTGTTCACCTTTCTTGAGGTTGATCCTCATTATAAAGAGAAGCAATTGCTTTCTTCTGTAATTCAAAGATAAGTTAGAAAAAAAGAGGGAAATAAAAATAGATTCAGCTTCCTTTTGAACTGGATTACCAAGAAATGAACACCTATTTAGTTTCTATTATAAGCAGCAACAAATTTCAAATCCACACATTTTTCTGGATTTAACTTTTCTGAGAAAAGAAATCAGCGTCTTAGAAAATTGGTGCTGACACAATTATAATCCTTTTTAAATTCTATTATCACAGATGTATTTATGGAAAGGAAAGTTCGCTCCTTGGAACATACAAGCTATATGCTTGTGCGTGTTACTTCATGAATAAAGTAAGAAAAGGGTTGCACATCTAAAACCCATAAGTTGAAAGCAAATCCCTATAGTTGTTAAAAAGTCAAATTGTTGCATTAACTTCTGTGTCTTATTTATTGCTGAGCACGCACAGAAAACTAGATGATTATTTGTGATAGAAGCAGTGAAAGAACCAAGTTGCTTATCAGACATCTCATGACTACCACAATATTTTTCTATTATAAATGGACTAATATTTTCTCGACTCTTTCAATGAAAATATTTTTTGTTTACATTCAAAATGCTGTGATAGATTTAGGAATAAAATAAGGACTTCGTCTCAGTTAAGTCTGTATTTCAAGTTTCATGTGGACAAAACTTATTTCATATTCCAGTGTTGTAGCAATACAGGTTTCTGTTTTACCTTATTTTTTTTGTTTGTTTCTGATTTTTATTGGTATATAGTAAGTGTATTTATTTATGGGGTATACGAGATATTTTGATACAGGCACACAATGTGAAATAAGCACATCATGATGAATGGGGGTGTCTATCACCTCAGACATTTATCTACTGAGTTGCAAACAATCCAATTACACTCTAAGTTATTTTAAAATGTATCGTTAAATAATTATTGGCTGTTGTCACCTTCTTTTACTATCAAATAGTAGGTCTTAGTCATTCTAATAATTAATTTTGTACTCATTAACTCACCTCCCACCCAATCCCCCGATTACCCCTTCCAGCCTCTGGTAACCACTCCTGTACTCTCTGTGTCTATGAATTCAATTGTTTTGATTTTTAGATCCCACAAATAAATGAGAACATGTAATGTTTGTCTTCCTCTGCCTAGCTTATTTAACTTAACACTTCAGTCCCATTATGTTGTTGAAAATGACTGACTCATTCTGTCCATGGATAAGTAGTGCTCCATAGTATATATGTACCACAGTTGCTTTATCCATTCATCTTTTGATATACACTTAAGTTATTTCCCAATCTTAGCTTTTGTAAACAGTGCTGCAACAAACCCAGAGGTGCAAATATTTCTTGAATATACCGATTTCCTTTCCTGGAGTATATACCCAGTAGTGGGATGGCTGAATCATATGGCAGCAAAATTTTTAGTTTTTTGAGGAACCTACAAGCTGTTCTCCATAGTGCTTGTAGTAGTTTACATTCCCACTAAGAGTGTACAAGTGTTCCGTTTTCTCCACACCCTTGCCAGTATTTGTTATTGCCTGTCTTGAGGATATAAGCCGATTTAACTGGAATGATATGATATCTCATGGTAGTTTTGATTTTCATTTCTCTGATCATCAATGATATTTGCCATTTGTATGTCTTCTTTTTTAAAAAAAGTCCATTCAAATATTTTTTCTATCTTTTCATCAGATTATTCAATTTTGTCCTGCAGGGTTGTTTGAGCTCCTCATATATTCTGGTTATTAATCCCTTGTCAGATGAGTAGTATGCAAATATTTTCACGTATTATGTAAATTGTCTCCTCACTTTGTTGATTGTATCCTTTGCTTTGCAGAGCTTTTTTTTTTTTTTTGGAGTCTTCCTCTGTCCCTGAGGCTGGAGTGCAATGGTGCAATCTTAGCTCACTGCACCCTCCACCTCCCAGGTTCAAGCGATTCTCCTGCCTCAGCCTCCTGAGTAGCTCTGATTACAAGTTAACGTCACCATGCTTGGCTAATTTTTGTATTTTTGGTAGAGACAGGTTTTCGTCTTGTGGCTCATGCCTGCAATTCCAGCACTTTGGGAGGCTGAGGCGGGTGGATCACTGGAGGTCAGAAGTTTGAGACTAGCTTGTGCAGAGCTTTTTATCCTGTGATTTTATTTGTTCATGTTTTCTTTGGTTGCCTGTGCTTGTTGGGTATTGCTAAAGAAAGTGTTGCCCAGATCAGTGTTTTGGAGATCTTCTTCAAAGTTGTCTTGTAGTAATTTCATGGTTTGAGATCTTAGAATTAAGCCTTCAACTTATTTTGATTTGATATTTGTATATGGAAAGAGATAGGAGTCTTGTTTTATTTTGCATATGGATACCCAGATTTTTCTGGCCCCATTTATTACAGAGACTATCCTTTCCCTGGTATATGTCCTTGGCACCTTTGTTGAAAATTAGTTCATTGCTGGTCTGTGGATTTTTTTTATTGGTTCACTATTCTATTCCATTTATCTGTGTATTTGCTTTTATGCCAGTACCATGCTCTTTTGTTTTTTTATAGCTCCATAGTTTAAATTCAAGTCAGGGTATGTGCTTCCTTCAGTTTTTTTATTTTGCTCAGGATAATTTTGGATATTCTGGTTCCTTTGTGATTCCATAAATTTAGAATTTTAAAAAATCTTCTCTTGTGCAGAATGCTATTTGTATTTTGAAAGGGATTGAATTGAACCTGTAGATTGTTTTGGGTAGGATGGACATGTGAACAATATTGATTCTTCCAATTGATGAATATAAAACATTTTTCCTTTTTTGGTGTCTTCTTCAACTTCATTTCTTGGGGTTTTAAAGTGTTTATTACAGAGATCTTTCACTTCTTTCGTTAATTTCTAGGTATTCAATTGTATGTCTGGCTATTGTAAGTGGAATTACTTTTAAAATTTCTTTTTCACATTGTTCACTGTTGGCATATAGAAATGCTCCTGTTTTTTGATTATTGATCTTGTATCCTTCAACTTAATTTGTTTATTAATTCTAACAGTTTTCTTGTGGAATCTTTAGGTTTTTTCAAATATAAGATCATATTATCTACAAACAAGGATAATATGATTCTTTCCTTTTTAATTTGGAAGCTCTTTATATCATTCTCTTGTCTGATTGCTCCAGCTAGTACTTCCAGTACTATGTTGAACAGTGTTGAAGATGAGCATCCTTGTCATGTTTCAGATCACAGAGAATAGGTTTTCAAATTTTTTGCCCTTCAGGATGACTCTTGCAGCAGTTCTGCTATATATACTTTTTATTATATTGAGGTTTGTTCCTTCTATCATCAGTTTTTGAGGGTTTTTATCATGAATCAATGTTGAATTTTATCAAATGCCTTTTCAGCATCAATTGAAAAGATCATATAATTTTTATTTTTCATTCTTTTGATATGATGTATCATATTAATGGATTTTTGTATGTTGAACCTTTCTTGCATCCTTGGGATACATTCCACTTGGTCATTGTGTCAGTCTGTTCTCAACTGCTCATGGAGACATACCTGAGACTGGATAATTTATAAAGAAAGGAGGTTTAATTGCCTCATAGTTCAGCATGGTTGGGGAGGCTTCAGGAAATTTGCAATCATGGCAGAAGGGGAAGCAAACACATCCTTCTTCACATGGCAGAAGGAAAGAGAATGAGTGCTGAGCAAAGGGAAGAAAGCTCCTTATAAAACCATCAGATCTCATGAGAATTCATTCACTATCATGAGCATGGGGTAATCACTCCATGATTCAATTACCTCCCACCAGGTCCTTCCCGTGATACACGGGATTATAAAAACTACTATTCAAGGTGAGACTTGTGTGAACACAGCAAAACAATATCAGTCATGATGAAAGATCTTTAACGTATTCTTGAAGTTGGTTTACTGTTATTTTCTTAAGGAATTTTGCATTAATATTAATCAGAGATATTGGCCTGTAGTTTTCTTTTTTGAAATGTCTTTGTTTGGCTTTGGTATCAAGGTAATACCAGCCTCATACAATGAGTCTGAGTTTGGAAGTATACCCTCCTTCCCTTTTTTTTCGGGAGTAGTTTGACTAGGATTGGTATCAGTTCTTCTTTAAATGTTCAGTAGAATTTCACAGTGAAGCCATGAGGTCCCAGGCTTTTCTTTACTGGGGGACTTTTTATTAGGAGTTTTACCTCATTGTCTGTCATTGGTCTGTTAGTAGGTTTTATGAATCTATGAATTTGCCCATTTCTTCTAGATTTTCCTATTTATTGACATATAGCTGCTCACAGTAGCCACTAATGATCCTTTGAATTTCTGCACTATCAGTTATGTCTTCTTTTTATTTCTGACATTATTTATTTGTATCTTTTCGTTGTTATTGATGTTAGTCTTGCTGAAGATTTGTCAATTTTCTTTAACTTTTCTAAATAACAACATTTTGTTTCATTGAGCTTATATATTTGATATAGTATGGTTCTTTGTCCCCAATGAAATTATATGTTGAATTGCAATCCCCACATGTTGAAAAAGGGGCCTGATGGGAGGTGATTGAATCATGGGGACAAATTTTCCCCTTACTGTTCTCATGATAGTGAATGAGATCTCATGAGATCTGGTCATTTAAAAGCGTGTAGTGCATCCCACGTCAATCTCTCTCTCTCTCCTATCACCATGTGAAAAAGTACTTGCCTCCCCTTTGCCATTCTTCATGATTGAGTTTTCCAAGACCTCTCTAGTCATGCTCCTGTATGTCCCATGGAACTGAGTCAATTAAACCTCTTTTTAAAATAAATTACCCAGTCTCAAGTAGTTCTTTATGGCAGGGTGAGAATGAACTAATACAGAAAATTAGTACCAGGGAAGTGGGACAATGCTATAAAGGAAGTACTAGGAAGTGGGACATTCCACATACCTGAACATGTGGAAGTGACTTTGAAACTGGGTATTGGGCACAGGTTGGAATAGTTAAAAACAATCAGGAGAATACAGGAAGATGAGGGAAAATTTGAAACTTCCTAGAGACTTGTTGAATGGTTGTGACCAAATTGTTGATATTGATATTGACAATGAAGTTCAGGTTGAGGTGGTCTCAGATGGAGATGAATAACTTATTAGAACTGAAGCATAGATCACTCTTGCTATCTTTAACAAAGAGAATGGCAGCATTGTGTCCCATCTCTAGAGATCTGTGGAACTTTGAACTTGAAATAAATGATTTAGGGCATCTGGCAGAAGAAATTCCTAAGCAGCAAAGCATTCAAGAAGTGGCCTGGCTGCTTCTAAAAGCCTATGCATAAACAAATAAATGATCTGAAACTGCAACTTACATTTAAAAGGGAAGCAGAGCATAAACATTTGGAAAATTTGCAGTGTTCATTGTGTAAAACTCATTTTTCTGGGGAGGAATTCAAGGCTGCAGAAATGTGCGTAAGTAAAGAAGAGCTGGTGTTAATAGCTAAAACAATGGAAAAAATACCTACAAAGTATTTTCTGAAATACCTTCATGGTAGCCTCTACCATCAAAGGCATGGAGGCCTTGGAGGGAAAAATGGTTTTGTTGCCCAACCAAGCCCAGGATTCCCCTTTTCTGTGCAGCCTTGGAACATGATAGCCTGTATTCCAGCCACTCCATCTCCAGCTGTGGCTAAAGGGGCCAAGATGCAGATTTTGACATTTCTTCAGAGGGTGCAAGCCCTAAGCCTTGGTGCCGTCCATGTGGTATTGGGCCTGCATGTGCACTGAAGGCAAGAATTGAGATTTGGGGACCTCTGTGTAGATTTCAGAGGATGTATGGAAATGCCTAGATGTCCAGGCTGAAGTCTGCTGCAAGAGCAGCAGAACCTTTACCAGGGCAGTGCAAAGGGGAAACGTAGAGTTGGAGCCCCCACACAGAGTCTCCACTGGGTTACTACCTAGTGGAGCTGTGAGAATTGGCCACAGTCCTCCAGATCCCAGAATGGTAGACCCAGCAATAGATTGGAATGTTTGTCTTGAAAAGCTGCAGGCACACAATGCCAGCCTATTAAAGCAGCTGTAGAGGCTATTCCCTGCAGAGTCACAGGGGCAGAGCTGCTTAAGGCCTTGGGAGCCCACCCCTTATATCAGTGTGCTTTGAATGTGAGCCATGGAGTCAGAGGAGATTATCTTGAAGTTCTAAGGTTGAATGACTGCCCTACTGGGTTTTGGACTTGCATGGGGCCTACAACCTCTTTGTTTTGGCTGATTTTCCCTCCTGGATGAGGTCTATTAAACCAGTGTCTGCTACTCCACTGATTCTTGGAAGTAGCTCACTTGTTCTTAATTTTAGAGGCTCATAAGCAGAAGGAACTTGCCTAGTCTCAGACTTCGGAATTGAAATGCTGAGTTAATGCTGAAATGAGTTAAGAATTGGGGATTCTTGAGAAGGCATGATTGGTATTGAAATATGTGAAAGACATAAGCTTTGGGAAGTGCCAGGGGTGGGATGATGTGGTTTGGCTCTGAGTCCCTCCCCAAAATTTATGTTGAATTAAAATCCTCATATGCTAGAGGAGGGGCCGGGTTAGAAGTGATGATTGAATCATGGGGGCAGACTTCCTCTTAACTGTTCTCATGATGATGTATGAGTTTTCACAAGATCTGGGTTTTTAAAAGTGTGTAGCACGTCCCACTTTGCTCTCTCTCTCTCCTGCTGCCATATGAAGAAGCTGCTTGCTTCGCTTTGCCCTGACACCATGATTATAAGTTTCCTGAGGCCTAACCAGCCATGATTCCTGACTTGCGACTCAATTAAACCTCTTATCTTCATAAATTATCCAGCTTTATGTAGTTCTTTATAGAAGTATAAGAAAGGAATAATACATTTTTTTCCCTACATTTTTATGTCAATTTTATTTATTTATTCTCTGATCTTTATTATCTCTTTTTTTCCACTAATTTGGAATTTGGTTTTCTCTTATTTTCCTAATTATCTAGGATGCATCATTAGACTATTTGAAGTTTTTCTTTCTTGTCTTTTTTTTTTTTTTTTGATGAAGACACTTGCAGACTTATAGCTATAATCTTCCTTCTTACTACTGCTTTTAGTGTATTCTACAGGTTTCAATATTTTGAGTGTCCATTATCATGTTTTCATGTGTTTCCAGAAATTTTTTAAATTCCCTTCTTAATTTCTTCATTCACCCACTGGTCATTAAGAAGCATATTGTTTAATTTCCATGTATTTGTATAGTTTCTAAAATTTCCCTTTTTGTTAATTTCAAGTGTTATTCCATTGTGTCTACAGAAGATGCTCAATATTATTATTTAAATTTTTTGAATGTTTGAAAACTTGTTTTGTGAACCAAGAGATGGTCTATCTTTGAGAATAACCTATGTGCTGCGAATAATAATGTATATTCTGTAGTTCTTAAATAAAATGTTCTGTGAATATCTATTAAATCTATTTGGTCCATAGTACAGATTAAGTCTGATGTTTCTTTGTTGATTTTCTTCATCAAATGCTGAAAGTGGGGTGTTGAAGTCTCCAACTCTCATTTTATTAGGGCCTATCTCTCTCTTCAGTTCTAATAATATTTCCTTTATATATGTGGGTGCTCCAGTGTAGGATGCATATATATTTAAAATCGTTATAACCTCTGGATGACTTGATCCCTTTACCATAATATACTACCTTCTTTGTCTCTTCTTGCCATTTTTCTTAAAATATTTTTTGTCTGATACAAGTATAGTGACACTGGCTTTTTGGGGGTTCCACTGGCCTGCAATATCTTTTTACATTGCTTTATTGTCTGTCTACATGTGTCTGTATAGGTGAAGTGTGTTTCTTGTTGGAAAAAGATCAATGAGTCTTTTTTCTTTATTCATCCATTCAGCCAATCTATATATTTTGCTTAGAGACTTAAGTCCATTTACATTCAATGTTGTTATTAATAACTAAGGACTTATTCCTGTCATTTTGTTATTTGTTTTCTATTTTTTTGTGGTCCCTTCCTAATTTATTTTTTTCCTGTTTTCAATTTGTGAAGATGATTTTCTCTAGGGAAATGTTTTAGTTTCTTGATTTTTATTTTCCTTGTATTCATTGTATGTTTTTTCCTTTGAGCTTACCATGAGACTTGCTAATACTATCTTACAACCCATTATTTTAACCTGATAACAACCAGACACTACATGCATAAACAAACAAGCAGAAAGAAAACAAATAAAAGCTCACCCTAACTTCTTGCCCCAACATTTTAACTTTTGTTGTTTCTATTTATATCTTACTGTACTGTCTTAAAAATTTGTTGTATTACTTTGATTGGTTTATCATTTACTCTTTCTACTTAGAATAAGTCTAATTTACACACCACAGTTTCAGTGTTTTTATATTCTTTCTTTTACTGTATACTATTACCAGTACATTTTTGCCTCCAGGTGATTATTTATTGCTTATTAAGGTTCTTTTCTTTCTGATTGAAGTATACCTTTTAGCATTTCTTGTAGGACAGTTCTGGTATTGATGAATCCCTTAGTTTTTGTTTGTCTGGGAAAGTCTTTAGTTCTCCTTCATGTTTGAAGGATATTTTTGCTGGAGAAACTATTCTAGGATGAAAGGTTTTTCTTTCAGTACTTTAAATATGTCATGCCACTCTCTCCTGGACTGTAAGGTTTCCACTGAGAAGTCTGTTGTCAGACATATTGAAGCTCCATTGCATGTTATTTGTTTCTTTTGTCTTCCTGCTTTTAGGATCTGTTCTTTATCCTTGACGTTTGGGAGTTTGATTGTTAAATGCCTTGAGGCAGTGTCTTTGGGTTAAATCTCTTTGGTGTTCTATAACCTTCTTGTACTTAGGTATTAATATCTTTGTCTAGGTTTTGGAAATTTTCTGTTATTATCCCTTTGAATAAACCTTCTACCCCTACCTCTTTTTGTACTTCCTCTTTAAGCCCAATAATGCTTTAATTTGTCTTGTTGAAGGTATTTTCTAGATCCTGTAGGTGTGCTTCATTTTCTTTTTTTGTCATTTGTCTACTCTGTATTTTTTCAAATAGCCTATCTTTGAGATCACTAATTTTTCTGTTTGATCCATTCAATCAAAGGACTCAGATGCATTCTTCAGTATAACAACTGCATTTTTCAGGTGTAGAATTTCTGCTTAAGTCTTTTTAATTATTTCATTCTCTGTTAAATTTGTCTGATTTTTTATCTGTGTTACCTTGAATTTCTTTGAGTTTTCTCAGCATGGCTATTTTGAAACCTCTGTCTAAAGAGTCACATATTTTTGTTACTCCAGCATTGGTCCCCAGGATCTCATTTCGTTCAATTGTGAAGTCATGTTTTTCTGGATGGTGTTGATCCTAGTAGATGTTCTTTGGTGTCTGGGTATTGAAGAGTCACATATTTATTGCAGCCTTCACTGTCTGTTCTTATTTGTAGTCATCCTTCTTAGAAATGTTTCCAAGATATTTGAAAGGACTTGGTTGTTGTGATCTAACCTGTTTACATTTTAGCTGATATCCTAGCCCAGTAATGCCATGGTCCTTGAAGATTCATAGATGTACTGCCTTCATGGTCTTGGAAAAGATCTGGGAGAATTCTCTGGATTACCAGGCAGAAACTCTTGTTCTCTTCCCCTGCTTTCTCCCAAACAAATGGGATCTCTCTCTCTTCTTTAAGCCACCTGTAACTGGGCTGGAATGACACAGCTCCCCTGTGGCCACCACCATTATAATTGTGCTGGGTCATGCTTGAAGCCAGCAAAGCACTGTGACTTGCCCAACACCTATGGTAAAGGCTTCCTGGCTATTATCTATGTTTGCTCAAGGCCCTGGGACTCTACAATAAGCAGGCAGCAAACCATTCAGTCCTTTGTCTTTCCCTTTAGGGTGGTGAGTTCCCCCAGGTGCTGGGTTGGTCCAGAAGTACCATCAAGGAATCAGGAACTAGAATCAAAAACCTTAGAAGTCTACTTGGTCTTCTATTGTATTGCAGCTGAACTGGCACTCAAATCACAAGACACAGTTTCTCCTACTCTTGCCTCCCCTTTCCAAAAGCAAAGAAGCCTCACTTTATAGCCATCACCACCCCAGCCAAAAGTACTGCCAGACTACCACTTATTTTTGCTTAAGGACTCTTAAGTCATCCTGTGATGAATGCAGTCTGGCCTAGGATCCATCCTTCAGAGCAGTGGGCTTCCTGCCAGCCCAGAAAGTCCAGAAATGCTATCCAAGTGTCAAGTCCTCAAACTGGGGACCCCTCTATGGTGGTGTTGGTACCTAAGGTGCAAGACAAAGTCCTCTTTATTTTTCCCTCTGCTTTTCTTAAGCAAGAGTTTTGCCCCATAACTGTCACAGTTGGTGATGTGCTGAGTCTCTTCTGAAGCCAGCAAGTCTCAGTGGTTCACCAAGGCCCTAGATGTACTACTTGGGTATTGCTCCTGGTTATTCAGGGCCCAAGGGCTCTTCAGTTAGCAGGCGATGAATGCTGGCAGGACAGTGTCCTTTCCTTGATGGCAGCTGGTTCTTTTCTGGCCCAGGTGTATGTCTGTAAATGTCATCAGCGTGCTTGTACCTGGAATGGAGCCCTCATAAATCTGATCAGTGCTCTATCCTGTTGTGGCTGAGATGGTATCCAAGATGCAAGACAAAGTCCTCCCCACTCCTCCCTCTCTTGTCAAGCAGAAGGAAGGAGTCTCCTATGGAGTCACAAGTTGTACAGCCTGGGTTTAGGGAAGGAGTGCATGCCCCTCCCCCAAGGGGTAATGCCAGCACTGCCTTGCCTTCCCTACTTGGTGTCTAAGCATGTCATATGCCTCCACAGTCCACTGCCACTAGTCCTAGTTTAGCCCTAAGGCTTGCCTGAGAGTTTCAGTCCTTACAGCCTAGACTGCCTTTCAAATTTACTTAGAGATTGGGAGCATTGTGGCCATATGTGGTGAGGTTTGCAGGCATTCATTTTCCAAGCATGGAGATGTGCGATTCCCTCCTAGCTAGTGCTGGTTTAAATGCTCCCGCTGTAGGAAGGTGGCAGCTGAATGTGGTCTAGTTTTCCTGCCTGCTTTAACAGAATAGCACTGAGTTCAATGCCTGACAATTGCTGTGTTCTCCCTCCCTCAGCACCCACCCAGCCAGGGGTTGGGGAGGGGTGATGTCAGTGATACATTACTGTCTTTTTCTATTTTTTCAGTGCCTCTTTGAGTAATATGAAGTTAAAGCCAGGTACTGTGAATGTTCACCTGATTTTCAGTTCTTATAAGGGTGTTTTTTTCTATGTAGATAGTTGTTAACTTGGTTTCCTTGTGGAGGGGACTATCAGTGGAGCTTTCTATTCCACTACCTTGCTCCACCTCCTTGTGAGTTATTTTTAAACAATTCTCCCACCACTACAATTTTAGCTAAGTTTAGTAGGTTCCTAATTCTGACAAACTGCGCTATTGGGTATGCCTGATTTTGTTTATGTATGGAATCTTGAAAATTTCAGAGCACCAATTTAAATCATACCCTCCATTTATACATTTCCATAAACCAAAGGGACAATAAGTCTTTGAAGTTTATTCCTGTGTGTCTACTAATGAAATTGCAGGCTATTGTCCTTTAGTTTCCCCCTGCTACTTTCCCTGAGCTGGAGAAGTATATTTTACAAACTCTTTTTGGTGAGTTTCCCGTATTTCTTCTCTAGCATGTTATCTCTTTAGTGTGATTTATCCATTTTTTCTAAACCTAAACTGATTCTTTAGTCTACTTAATATTCTTTCTCTTACTGCTAAACTAACATCCATAAGCAATCCATGTCAGCCAAAATATCATTTGCTCAGTATGGCTGTCTTTGTTAAAAGAACTTATATCTTCTCTTATGATTCAAATAGTGCACTAATTTTGCTTAAGGAAATTTAAGAGGGTTTTTCCCAATGTTGATTTATTGGCCAAATATTTTGTTGTTTTTGAGTGCTTATTTATTGAGCATATTTTGTACTTCAAAATGTTGAGTTCCTTGGGATAGCAATATGTATAGTACTCAACCCACACAGACTTTTGTTTGATTTTGCCAGAGAGATTCCCCAAGGCAGTCTGCAAACATTGGTGCTATAAGTGGCAGGTATGTGAGCCCACAAAATTGCTCAAAAATTGACATTGATGTCAGATTTTCAAGTACAGTATTTTTTTTCCTTAGCTTTGCCCACCGTTCACCACAAAAACAAATGCTTTCTATGGTTGTCAGGTTATGCAATACTATCAAATTTGGACACACAGAAGATATTTATGTTCATCATGCAGGTCTGTCTTCAAAATCTTATCACCTAGGTTAATAGTTACACAGTAATCTGTAACTGATTTTGAACTAAGTTGTTTGCTTACATATTGGAGTCCATAGTTTCTGTGCTACCTTCCAAAGGGGGTCAAAATGAGGACCAAAAACACAGTAACATTAGAATTATTCTAGGTGTCCATTTACAAATTATATAACTGTAATCAAAAGACACCTTACAATTGACTCTAAATTGAAATCTTATCTGCTGAGTTCCATTCAAGAGCTTCAGCCTCAAAGTAGCTCTCTACAATCAAACATCTCTGTCGTTTATGGGCATACATAAATATATGTAAGAGATAATAGCATTTTCTTAATCACATTTGTTACTGACTTTCACCCAGACTCTCCTGTACTTTAGATTTAGTCAGAGAGGTGACCCAGATAGTTGGCATCAATTTAAGTTTGGTCATTTTCTTTTCATTTTTTCATTCCCAATCCAATGAAATAGAGTAGGTGAGGTACAGACTGACAATTTCTGCCTCTTCTATAGCCGGTGGATAAAACAATTGTGGAATTGTTTTATCCACCGGCTATAGAAGAGGCAGAAATTGTCAGTCTCAATCTAGACAGGTAAAAAGAAGGTCCAACCCATATCATTATTCTCCCCTTCAACACTGGGGGTCAAGTTCCAACATGGGATTTAGAGAGGTCAAACATTCAAAACATAGCAATGGACATGCCCAGTGCCTTCTCTGTTGCATGTTTTTTGACAAGGAATCACTTCTCCGCATTTACCTTTTTGTGGGAATGAATTTTTCACACCTCTTAATGAATATTCAGGATCTCAAATGGATATTTTTTTTGTAATATAACTACTTTTTAAAATTATTTATCATTTTTTCCACCCCCACCCTTTCCCCTGAGTCCCCAAAGTACTATGTAGCATTCTTATGCCATTGCATCTTCATAGCTTAGCTCTGATATATGAGTGAGAACATACGATGTTTGCAAATTGTGCTGCTAAAAACATGTGTGCAAGTGTCTTTTTTGTATAATAACTTTTTTTCTTCTGCATAGATACCTAGTAGTGGGACTGCTGGATCAAACAGTAGATCTACTTTTAGGTCTTTAAGGAATCTCCACACTGTTTCCCACAGTAATGTAAAATGTAGGTACAGGCCAAAATTTACCTTTTAAATAGGATATATTTTGAAGTGTCATGAACTTTCTAGTTTAAAATGCCAGTAGTCACAATGGGTAAGGATCACAGCCTTCTGCAAAAAGTCCTGAGTTAACATAACTGCAGATTACAGACCTTTCCAACATAATTTGAGCATGGGAATTGTAAGGTACTTAGGACTTTATTGTGTTATGATTCTTTGGCATTCGTTTCATAGTAACTTGATGTATTGGGACTAATAATGTAACAGAAGCAGTACATTCTCTCTCTAGAAACTAAACAATTCCATCAATTTATGCACCTTTTGCTTTTGTTTTTGAGCTGGAAGATAACTCAGGCTTTGGTTGAGAAATGTCTCTAGTTGCACTGGCTCAAGTTATGACTAAGAATTTTAATGTTTTTGCTAGGCTTTGTATATTAGTTGGATTAATTAGCTACTCTCCAGTGGTTATATGATAAGAGTTTGTAACTCATTCTTAGCTTGGTATTCATGTTGAGATGTTAACATTATATTAATACCATCAACTTCATGATAACAGTGCCTTTCAATAGAATCACATTTAAATTTTTTCTCACTAAGTTTACAATAAGCAGCTTACAATAATATAAATATCTCTAATGGAGCATGGAAAATGTTACTGAAAGCTAACAAAATGAATGAAAATTGACATTGGCTTTTTTGAAAGAAAGTATTAGCCAAATCAATCATAAAATAGCAATCTCCCTTAGATTGATGCCCGACTTGTATTATTAATACAGTATCTGGCATACATAATGCTGTTGTCTTTATTTCATCCTCTATACCATATATATTACCAGAATCACAGTATCAATTCATAATGATAAAGACGGGTGTCTATTATTCAAGAAAAAATACCAATTCTATCTATATGCATATAACTTAAAAATACATAAAAATCTAATAAAACTGAAAATAAAAAAATATAAATCTGAAATTATACATGGAGATGTCAGTGCTCCTCTCAATAATTAACCAAAAATGCAGACAGAAAATTAATAAGAACACAAAAGTCCTAAAGAACACTACCAACTAACTTGAACTAATTGGCATGTATAGGATGCTTCATAAAACAAGAGAGCATACATACAAATAGCATTTAAGATTAAATTTCTTACTTTACTCATAAATTGTTGCACATTCTGCACATGTACCCCACAACTTAAAGTATAATAAATTAAAAAAAATAAAAGTAAACATAAATTGCTCATGGAATGTTTCTTTCTTTTTACATTATGTGTGAATGTGTGTGTAGCACACTCTTACAAATATATATGGACATAAACATAAAAAATCAGAGTATGTGATAGAAAACATATTGGAAAAATCTCATTTAAAAAAGCAAAAAGAACATGAAACACTTAGTCATAAACTTATCAAGAAGCTTCCGAAATTGTATTTTTCTAACTATAGGATACATTAAAATATATCAAATATGCTATAATATTTTGTTACTGAATAATCTGATTATTAAATTATTAGTTTTTCCTAAATTAATGTATATATTTAACACAATTAAAATAGTCTCAGTATTTTTGTTTTTAAAAGTAGACAATATAATCATAAAATATATTAAAAGAACAATCAAGCAAAATAGCATTGAAAATTCTGAGGAAAAGGGGAAAACAGTAGAGATACTGAAAGGATAGACAGACAGTGAAAGGAACCCAGAATAGAAAATTTAAACATAAATCCAACTCCTTATGGGAATTAATAAACGCAAAAGGCTAACTTGAAATTGGTGAGGAAAAGATAACATTTTTTCACAAATGGTGATGGGATTATGTGATAGCCATGTGGAAAATGGAAAGTGACAAATCCATGTTTTAAACTATTCAGAAGGCTAAATCCCAAATGAAATCATGTAAACAGTAGAAGATGAGTACTAGCAAATAAGTACAGTGAATTAGTAAAATCCAAACATATAAGAGAAAAATATGAGCTTGATTGATTTAAAAATATTTCATAACAGCATTATAAAAATAAAAGTTTGATGAGAATACAGGGGAAATATCTATAGCATAATTCACAGCAAAATTGTGAATAATCTTATATTTAAATTTTATAAAGGTTTCTAAAAATAAAAATATAGTAAAATGGGCTACAGATTTGACAAATTTGTCAAAAAAAACCCACAAAAATATGTTAGCCATATCAGCACAGGATTTAAGATTTTCATTATTTCAAAATGTATGTGATTTTATTTTTATAACTCATATTCTTAAAATTACCAATTGCACCGTTTACTGGCTCAGTCCCATGGATATTAGGCAAATTGTTGTTATGTGGGAAGGCCATGTCTAAGGTTGCTTATTTAATAAGGAGTTAAGGTGTTTTCTAGCATGTCGGGAGTTTAGTGAAGTCTCAGAATAAACATGGAGAACTTTTCTGTAACAATATTTATTGTAAGATTCTTTTTGGGGGGCAACTTTGTTGGTATAATTTAATAATACTTAATTTAATTAAACTATTAATTATACATAATAGTAAGCAGCCAGGTTACATAGCAGAATGCAGGATTTGCTTTCCTGAATAATAATTTGAGAGTTCAAACAAATGTACTTGAAATGGGTCACTTGCAGGGGCTCCCATAGACCTACTAGAGGTACAACCTTATTATTCTTCTCTGACAGAAGCAGTAATCCAGAGAGAAAAGTAGTTTTTTGCTTTTTTTTCTCTTTTTTTCCCAAAATGGAGTCTTGCTCTGTCACCCAGGCTGGAGTGCAGTGGCACGATCATGGTTCACTGGAACCTCTGCCTCCCAGGTTCATGGGATTCTCTAGCCTCAGCCTCCTGAGCAACTGGGATTACAGGCACCCACCACCACACTTGGCTAATTATTGTATTTTTAGTAGAGACAGGGTTTCGCCCTGTTGGCCAGTTTGGTCTCCAACTCCTGACCTCAGGTGATGGGCCCACCTCGGCCTTCAAGTGCTGAGATTACAGGCATGAGGCACTGTACCCAGCCAGAGATAAAAGTTTCTAAAACACTGCTTTAGCTATTTGTTCCCATTTCTTCAACTACTCTTTCTCATTTTTATTTCAAAGTAGATCTTTCCAATTTTTTTACTCAAGTTTGCTTTGGAGGAAAGCACATTTTATTATCCAGGTTATACCAAAGTATCTAAGTGAAAAAAAATTGAGAACAAAAAAGGGAGAGAAAGAAAATAATGAAAGAGAGAAAGAGAGAGAAGGAAAGGAAAGAAGGATGGAAGGAAAAAAGAAAGGAAGGAAGGGAGGGAGGGAGAAAAGGGGGAAGGGAAGGGAGGGAGGAAGGACAAACTTGTGGCATTTTAAAATGAACTCCTTCATAAAACCAAACACAAATCCATTTATGTTTTAGAATGTACATATGTCTGTTTATCCTAATCTATCTTATTTTCTACTCAATTAAATTACTTAGCTAGGAGTGAAATAATTATATAGGCTATTTCTATTTTGGATCATTAATCCCCTATTCTATTAACTTAATGAAAAGATAATGCATTAAAAGGAAAGATTAAACTATTTCTCACTTTTCTATCTTTTGCATTTAGAACTCAGAGTTTCAAATTTTTTATAGCCTAAAACCTTCTAATGACTGAGCAATCATTTAAAAATTATATAATTATAATAAAATATGTATATTTATATTCCATCTGTGTGTGTGTCTATATATAATTTTGTGTATGTGTATATACATATACACACACAAATGAAAAAGGAAGAAAGAAAGCATGATTGGAAAGAAAAGAGAGAAATGGAAGAGGAAGAGAGATAAATAAATGAAAAAGAAGAAAAGAGAATAATGCAGAATGGAAGAATTTTCTTAGTGGAAGAGATTTTAGGGATAATCTTCCACAGAAGGAAACTGAGACTGAGTATCAGTCTGTCCAGGAACATACAGCAAGCCAGTGGCAGGCCAGATGAAGAAAATTCCCTTGTTTTTAATATTCCCATTCTTCTACATTCATGGAGTTTGAAGTTGCATGGTTTTATGTAAGCATCAAGTTGTTTTGCTGAAACATTACTATTTAACTGCTATCTACTCAATCTATATTTAGTTATTAAGTCATTGACAGTAAAGTCAATTTGTCACTATCTCCACAAAGTCTGACAATTGCATAGCTATAAGACACACTCTGACTTGAATTTGGAAAAAAAAAAAGATTACTTAATATCTGTAATTTTTAAAATACTTCACTTACCATATTCAGAATACAAGGTTGATCTTTTTTATAAGCATTAAACATACTGGATTCTGCCATTTTTTTCAATTTTGGAATTCCATAATATATTCATTTTTCAATGCCTCTTTATTTTAAGCTTTAGATCCCATTTAATGGTTACTCTTCTCATTTAATTTTGAAGAGATATTAGGGCTCATGACATTGGGTTATCCTAACAACAGAACATTTCCAAGGTCTCCCTTCTTCCTGTTCTGTGTAAAACTATTATGACTGATAACAGTAATGTATAATAAGGAAAAACAAATGCATATAGTATCTGACAGGAGTGATTCTCTACATTCAAAGTTGCATCCATTTTCAGATTTGTATTATAGGTAAGTCAGATGGACAGCCAGCTAATAAACTGTCTGATTTTTTATTTATTGTCCTAAACATCACAATGTATTCATAATAATTTACATTTAAAATTTTGGGAGTGAGAGCTAACATTAACCTGTATATTTTTTTAGGAATGCTATTGATACGAGGTGCTATATAATTCAGAAAAGAACAAAAATGACAAAAATGGCTAAAATATAAAAGTAGTATAGTTTATTATAAATGAAATAAAGTAATATATAAGTTTAAAACAAATTTAAGATATATGACATAAAATATCATAACTCATTTTGTTTATTTGTATAATAGTCAATTATTTTATTATTAATATTACAATAAAAATGATAGGAAGATAGATTTTGCTGAGTGAATACCATGTATGGAGTTCTGTGCTAATTGCTATAAATGCATCATTTACTCCTCTGGAAGAAAATGGTATAGATATCTCTCATTTTACTGGCAAGGAAGGTGAGGCTCAGAGAGAGGACTTGACATGCCTATGGCCAACTGCTAATGTTTTAGACACTCAGAATTTGAACTCAAACCTGGGAGTTACTAACTTTTATGTTGTTATGTGAATCTTTTTCTCTGTATATTTTATGTTTCAATTTTCCCTCCAAGCATTTCCAAAACATCTTCCTCAGAGAAGCATTAACAATTTTCAGAAGATAAAAAAAAGGCAATCAATGGAGGGTGAATACATAATTTAATCATTTTTTCCCTGGCTAAGAAGTAAACAACATTGGCCTTCAAGCTCACTGACAACTTGATAAAGTTCAAACTTATAATTCTTGCCTTTGGTGCTTCAGAATGTAGTACTCCTAATTCTAAAGGTTATTGCAAAAATGCACTCTGTATCATAACTAGGGGGTGCTGCTTTACTCTCAAGCACATTTCCTCCTTGTCTCATGCCTCCCTCATCTTATCTATGGGAAAACCAGATAAAAGTGCCTCAGAAATATGCACCAATACACATAATGCAATGTTTTTATTTTAATGTTCATTTTAAAAACAGGAATTCAGTTACATAAATTTAAATTCAAATAACACTACATCTTTACAATTAAAATTAGCAAATTATGACCCATTATATTTAGCCAACAATTTCTGCAGAAATTGGTTCCTATAATATAAAGTAATAATATATAGCAAAATTAAAGGTGAAGTGGAGAAACAATTGCTGACTATCTTCAAATCATAATGAATTAATAAAAAAATCAATAAATAACTGAATAAATAAAAAAGCAAAATACATGCTTTTTAAAAAACCTCAAGTAATACATTACCATATTTTGCTATTAAGTTATTCACTCAGATATGTAGACTGAATGCCTACCTTCTCATGCCAGGCATTGCTCTAGCACAAGTGGGCTAAATAATCTAACGGGAGAGTAAGAAAATAAGTAAATGTAAATGATAATATTAGCAAATAGCAAATATATGCTATGAAGAAAATGAAATGCATAAAATAGGGGAAAATGACCTGGTATAAAAGTAGATAATAAGACTTGAGTCTTGTCTTGATCCACTCCTGGTTCATATTGGATATGCCATTTGGGGGGTTGAAAGACTGGTTAGAATGTCCTAGATGGATAATAATGATAAATTTCTACCCATACACTTCAAAAATATGATCTCACACCTTGCCTGAGCAGGAGCCTCCAAAATCTTTCCCCTTCTTTTACTTGCCTGCTCTGACTAATCTTCAGAAACTGCTTTTTCCAAACTATTTCTCTTGAAATCACTAGCCTTAAAGTTATTAATAGAATTATATTAGCAGTAGCTCACATCCATAATTCTATCACTTTGGGAGCCTCAGATGGGCATATTGCTTGAGGTCAGAAGTTGAGACCAGCCTGGGCAACATAGCAAAACCCTGTCTCTACTAAAAATACAAAAAGTAAACAGATGTGGTGGTGTGTGCATGTGGTCCCAGCTACTTGGGAGGCTGAGGAGGAGGGATCACTTGAGCCCGGGAGGTCAAGGCTTCAGTGAGCCATAATTGTTCCACTGCACTGTAGCCTCGGTGACAGAGCCAGACCCTGTCTCAAAATAGCAACAACAAAGACTTTTATGAACCACTACATGGTAAATCTTAATCCTAAAGCTTAAATTACACAACCATATGATGTGCAATCCTTCAGGAATGATGCTTGTTTATCTTTGCCTAACTTAACATTTCCCAAACTTTAATTATTGAATGCCCATCTTAAATATTTGTTAGCATTGTCTTGGATTTGTAGATGTTACTATGATGACATTATAGCTCACTTGGCATTTTATTCAGCTCATTCTCCATAGGATGAAGTTAATAAAATGCAAAGTAAGCTATAATGAAGAGAATGAATGGTATTATAATGTTCTAAAATATTTGTATGCTTATAGAGAGAAGCCTTGAAAATTAAACAGAAAGTGACAGTCAATGCCAGTTTCTAGTATTCTTCATGTAAAATCTCACGGTGTGTCGATGTATACATTTTTAAAGATGCAAATCAAAGAAGTATAGAAATAAATATGCCATTAGCTTACAGAGTTATTAATAAAAATGTTCACTTTATATGTGGAAAGTTAAAGAAAATCACAGCTGGATGGTTGCAAAAGGTGATTACCAAAGCCACCCACCTATGTTTTATTAATACTTATGTTTCCATTGTTCTTTGTGAAATTTTTCTAGTGTCTTTGTGAGTGTAGTTTCTAACTTTCACTGTCAGCACAGAGAATATTTTTAAAAATTTTTTAAACTTCTCACAGGAAATATAAGGCACAATAAGTTCAAGCTGCTTTATACAGTGTTAAAAGTAATAAATAATTGTTACTTCAATTTGTAAAAAATGTAAGTACATTTTTATTTAGCAGTGCATTTTAAATGAAAGTAAAACAGCTTGCCTAATAAAAATACATTATTATCTAGGACAACAAACATGTAAATTGCTACTAGCCCTACACACAAGTGCAACATCTGTCTCCAGCAGATGTGTCTGAGATATTGAGGACATCTTCTAATTAATGGCTGTTGTTCATAAAAATAGCAAGAGCTTAGTCTTTCTGAACGGTGATAGCACAATTTCAATAACTAGAATAGTTTTAGATATGCTAAAGTTTCTGAAACTCTTCTAATACTGTTTATATAAACTTTAAATGTTTATTTATTTTACAGGTAAACTTTAATTGCAAATTATCAGTTCTGCTCCGTTTTCTTATATATTTCACAAGCCCACATTCTATAAATGATGCTTAGGAAAAAATTAACACTGCATGTTTTGTGTTTTGAGAATGATAATATTTTCATAATATACCTAATTAAAGTCTCATCTGGAAATTAATGAAATGATCATCTATTGATTTTCTTTAGAACCTCTTTGTAGTAACATTATTACAAAATAATGTTATTACTTTGGAGTAACGTTATCACTCTAAAATATATACCTAGCCACACATGCAAGTAAGCATAATTAAATTTTTTGTAAGCAAAAACTATAAATTCTTTATCCTAAATATTGGATTTCAAGTATATAATATTTACAGAATGATGTTTAACACATATTATAATTCACATAGATTTTCCAATTTTCCATTCATTACACTGTCTATGTTAAGAAGAAAATGACTTCAGAAAATTTACATGATATTCTGCAAACAATAAAACAGTCTCCATTTACTTTTTTTTTTTTCTTTTTTGAGACAGAGTCTCATTCTCTCACCCAGGCTGGAGTGCAGTGTAGTGATCTCTGCTCACTGCAACCTCTGCCTCCTAGGTTCAAGCAAATCTCTGCTTCAGTCTCCCAAATAGCTACCATGCCTGGCTAATTTTTGTATTTTTAGTACAGACTGGCTTTCACCACCTTGGTCAGGCTGGTCTTGAACTCCTGACCTCATGATTCACCTGCCTTGGCCTCCCAAAGTTCTGGATTACAGGCGTGAGCCAGTGGACTTGGCCTCCATTTATTTTTATCAAAGTTGTTATAAGAAATCACTAATATGCATATTTACTTCCATTGAAAATGGAGAATCAAATTTAAAAAAATTAATCTGTAAGTATTATAGATATATAATTAGGGTGCATGTGATATTTAGAATACAATGTGTAGTGATCAAATTTGGATAATTGGGATATCCATCCTCTCAAATATTTGAGGTAAAGATGATATGTTGTTTAATGTTGCCACTGTTAAACTTAAAAAATAATCATATTAAATACTATCTCAAGGTTCTTTCATTTATTTAGTCAACATTACATTCTAAAGATTTATCCATGTTCTTACATATGACAGAAGTTCATTTTTCTGTATTGTTAGTTAATATTCTATTGTGTAAATATATTATTTTCTTCTATTGTTAACACATGGTTATGCCTACATAGTTTTGCTATTGTAATCATCTGTTGTGAATATTATTGAATACATACACATACATATTTCTTTGGTGTATAATTATGGGATTCTAAGCATGTTCAATTTTAAAAGACAGTGCCAGAGGTTTTGTCAAAGTAAATGATGAATTTATGCTACCAGCAATAATGTATAACAAACTGAATTGAAACAAAACCTATCCAAATTTTTTTTAAGATTGTTTATTGAATCACATTGAATGATTTAAAAACTGCATGTCATTATGGTCTTAATTTTCATTTTCTGAATTTCTAGTGAGATTGAATACCTAATTTGTATTTTTCTTTTTATGAAATGCTAATTTTTATATCTGGTTTTTTTTTTGCCTTTTTCTTATAAAGTTTAACCTCATATATTGTGATATGAATCCTTTGTAAGTCATAGATGTTGGAAAATACTTACTTTCTGTTTATAGTTTGGATTTATAGTTGCTATCTTTTGAGGAATGTTGTTCTTAACCTTAATGTAGTCAAGTGACTGGGCGAAAGCAAATAAATTATAAAGATGAATCTTCAAATAAAAGTTTTATTTTGGAAAACAGATTTGCAATTCAAGGCATATACACAGACCTGGATGGTCTTTGGTATGTCCAAAAAATATAGAGAACAGGGGTTTCATTTAAATAGAAATATTGCCTATTGTTGTATAAGAAAAGTCATTGATATTAGCCAAGTTTTTGGTAGCTGATTGATGAGTGATGATAGCAGGTGAAACCAATCTTAGAGTTGTGGCATTTTGTTTCAGCAGCTACTAGGTAAAATTGGTCTAGAGGTTATAGTAGGTCCTTTTGGCAGCTGGCTTGCAGATAATCTGTGGGCAGATGCTTGTGCTCCACATATTTCTCTTTTCCACAGTCTTGCCTTTGAACTCAAATGTAATTGGTTGTGATAAGATAACTTCAATTCATGTAGTCAATTTCCACAAAACTATTGTTATTAGCATATTTTTCATCTTAATTAACACATCTTTTGCTTATGCCTGTAAATGTTAGCATCAAATTGTCAAGTTTTTCAAAAATATTGTTGGAATCATTATTCAAATTGCATTCAACCTATAAACCACTTTGAACAGAATTGATAATAACGATCCTATCATTCAGGTTAAAGTAAATGTTTCTACAAAAATAAGAATGCTAATATAACAACATTTTATTTCTCTTTTATGGGCTCAGATACTTCTTTATGGCCACTGAACTCTGTCAGGGATTCAGAACTCCAGGCTAGATCTGTTTTTGTAACACCTCCACCTCAAGATGGGGTTTCAAGATTTACCAGAGCAAGAAAAAATAATAAAAAAGAGGGTAGAAATTGAGCATCAGTCCTTACATATTTAGTCCCCAAAATGATATGTTACTTCTTAGCTTTTATAATGCCTGGTCACATGTATCTATCTAACTTTGAAAGCGGAAAGGAAAAGAAGTTCCCTGTATTTTCAGGATCTGTGGGACTATATACATATATAGTCCCACATATATACATTCACACACACACATACACACACACATATATGTGTGTATATCTATATAACTGCTATTTCTCTCTCTCTATATATATAATATATATAATTGGGGATATTATTAATTGGGGATATATATATATTATATATAATTGGGGACATTATTATAATTGGGGATATATATAATAGTATATATATAATTATAATATATCATTGGTACTATATATATTTATATATAATATATATTATATATTATTTTATATATATGATATATTATATATAATATATATATTACTACATCTCTATATAGTCTGTGGGACTATATATATAGCTACTGTATATATCTATATCTATATAGATATATACATATAACTACTACCTCTACATAACAGGATACTGAATTACTCTATTACTAAATGTGGCCATGACCATTAATTTTAGTTTCCTTTAATGTCATTCAGTAAATTGAATCAGAATATCTGCAGGCTTGGGTATTCTCTTAAAGCTTATATTCTTATATTCTTATAAACCTTCCCAAGTTACTGGAATGTCTAGCAAAGAGTATGAAGCATTAATAGAGATACTTATGTAAAGAATGGCAGTCTGAGGAGCTCCAAGAACACATATTGCAACAAAACAAACATAACTGACAAAACATCAAAATCACAACAAAAATTTAATATATTTGGAAATTGTTCTAAGAACATACACCAAATAAAGAGATGTTTATTCAAGAAAAAATTAAAACTAGGTAAGAATGGAGTTTGTGGGATTTGAGCAACATGTTTCCCTCTTCCCAAGCTCAGTGTAATGTAAGTTCTGCTCTAGGCAAGAGTTACCAAAAAGATGAAACTCGCTTTCCTCCTAGCTCTGGCCTATAGCTATGGCATTTTCTCAAGATGCGAAGACTGCCATCATTACTCATCCTCCCTTTCTTCTTCTTTGAGTGATCAAATTCTAGGCAAGAAAGGGTAAGAACTGAGGGACTCCTTTCCTCCACTCTGTCCTAACTGTTAGGGTGGAGGCTCCACCCAGCAGACTCTGAATACTGGTGCCCCAATTGCTCTTGCTCAAGTTCACTCATAGAGTGGAGGTTCCATACCATAATAAAACCAGAGCCAAGAAAACCAGAAGTTACTATTCCAATTCTGCACCATAGTTTGTAAAGTAAGTGTCAGTCAGAGAAAAGACAGCTACTTTCTGTCACCTGAACTCCACAGTAATGGCAGATATTTTGCCACGGAAAAAAGACTATAAGAACAGAAAGATTCAAAGATTAAAGGCAGGCTATAAGAACAGAAAGATTCAAAGATTAAAGGCATACTATAAGAACAGAAAGATTCAAAGATTATAAAATAAAATGAACTTAAAAGATTAGCCTCAAAAATTGTTCCTGCAAGCCAGCCCAAATTTAATTGGATCAGAATGTGGACCAATTTATGCCCCAAGGCACTGCCAGAACAATAGACGGCAATCAGCTGGCAGTAAGTGGAGGCTAACAGCTACTTATTATATAGAGGCAGACATCTTAGTGAAGAGATGAAAGAAAGATGCAAAAAGGACCTTGCTACAATCGCTGTCATTCCAGGATGACCGTGCCCATACACAAGTCTGCATCTTCTGAACAGCAACATCAACAGCTGCATAATATGCAGGGCACGATATTTACTAAAATAGTCTAGCAAAGTCACTAAATGAATAAGTAAGCAGTAAGAAAAACAAGCTCTGAGAAGGACGGGGTAGATAATCAGTGTCCTGAATTGCTACTGTATAATTTGAAAAATATCCGGTATTACTGATTTCACAGGAAAAAAAAAAAAAAAAACAGGCAACAGGTATCAATATCTCATCAAATAGAAATCAGAGATGAAGTGATGAGATAATGGAGCCACAAGTTCTAGGCACCTTCAGCTGCTTAGCTACTTATTGAGGACAGCTGCCCTATAGAATCACCTGGAACCACAAAGGCCTGTGCACACATGGAATATAAGTCACTGCTACTTTTGAGTGGTTATTTGTTTCATGCAGCATGACAGCCTATTCTAATTACTTCAGAATCTATTAAGACACCATAGAGAAAAGAACAAGAGTATTTCTTAATTGAAAGTAGAAAATTTCATAATCGTTTTAATAGGATTAATACAAATACATAAAAATGATTACAATTATCCTAGAGATTTAAATACATACAGATTAGAATTTAGATTCTTTTTGCTTGATATTATTAAATTTTGGATTGTTTCCTTTATTGCATTATTTGTGTCTGAATGACATTTCACAAAGACACATGGTTTATCAGCTTACTGACCCATCTATCATGTGTAGGATTACTGTAGTAGGGCCTATGATTTCATTTAGTATTCAATTAATATGTCATTGCACTCATTAGTTGAATACCTTGTTCATTCACTCAGTCGGTTATTCGTTCAGCAATCTTTATTGATCACCAGCCATGTATCAGATGTTATTGTAAATACAGAGAATAGAAATGTAGCAATAAAATAACACTTTTGAGCCCCCTTTTTCTTTGTACTTGATATAATTTTAATGTATAATCATAACAAATTATAAGATCAATCAGATTCCTTTTTTGGTTTTTCAGATAAGAAAACTAAGTCTCAGGAGGTTAAGTAATATACATAAATTCACAGAGCCAATAAGGGGCAGAAGTGGGATTTACAGGCATATCTAATAACAGATTTCATATCCATTCCTTATGCTTACATTGACATATAACTCAGATTGCAGAGGACAGTCCTGTAACACACCTGCTATTCTAGTGTAAATACTAGTAGTTCTCTTTTATGATTAAAAATGGGTTGGTTTGGAAAATGGAGTATGTGGCCCCCTGACTTAAGTTCTACTGGTTATAACTGCTCACAGCATAGAAAAAGGGAGTGCTGGTGAGTTTAGAGATATTCTGAACAGTGATTAAATGTGAAATGAATAGCAAGCTCAATAGCTTTCTACCTCATCTTTTTCCTTTGCAGCAAACTAGATTAACTGGAAAAAAAAGTATTAAAATAAAAAGGAAAGGTTTTCTGTAAAGAAATTTATTGACAATCAAATAATATCCAGGAAGTAAAAACTAGAGAAAAGTCACACAACTGAAAGTCACACAAAAAGAGTCCATAGTAATTATTTATGACTTTTTCCATCTTGTTATACACTGAATTATGCAATAGTTCCAACTGCAGAGGTCATTTCGATAAGTAGAAAAGTACAGGGTATTGAATGCAAAGAGGAATATCCTAAATAAACATAATTGGTCCCTGAACATAGTGCTCATTGAATTTATGGCCCAACAAATGGATCAAAATGCAGCAAAGTAGAAATTTATTTATCGAATGATACATCCCTCAGAGGGTCAGTTTGGTAGATTATATATCAATTCCATGGCATCACCGTGAGATTAATTTGTGTTTCATAGAAAAAGACTGAGATTTACATAGTTGTAGTACTGAGATATTGAAAGCTATTTCATTTTGAGGTAAATTCAATAGTTATTCCTTTCTCTTAAAAGTTACACAATGAGAGTAATTGTCCAGAAGAGAAAGTGTCCTATTCTAGGAACTTAACTGTAGTGTAAGGTTTTAATCCTTTTTGTTTAAAGAATACAAACATGAAAAACATTATCTAATTAATAAAGCAATATTATCTCCAAACATTTTCTGAAATGATGAGTTATGCTGAAAACTGGTGAATTAACTTTACCATCATTTTCTATAATTTGTAATTAAAATGTTTACATAACAGAAATAGTATAATCTAAGATAAAGAATAAATCTATTGAAGCTACATTTTTTTTTTTTTTTGAGATGGAGTTTCACTCTCTCGCCTAGGCTGGAATGCGGTGGCGTGATTCCAGCTCACTGCAACCTCTGCCTCCCAGGTTCAGGTGATTCTCCTGCCTCAGCCTCCTGAGTAGCTGGGATTATAGGCACCCACCACCATACCCAGCTAATGTTTGTCCCAGCTAATGTTTGTATTTATTTTTTTGGTGGAGTTGGAATTTCACCTAGTCAGCCAGGGTGGTCTCAATCTCCTGACCTCATGATTCAACGGCCTCAGCCTCACAAAAGTGCTGGGATTACAGGCGTGACCCACCATATCCATATGCTATGCCAGTACTATTTATACCTAACCTAAAGAAACATAAGAAACAAAATTCTAATTAAAATTAAATTTAATAAAATGTTAATGATTAAAATTTTTTAACATTTAAAAAATGATAAATTTTTAACTTGAAATGATTTTTTTTAACTTTTCCTTTTAGAATTTACATTTTACTTTTCTTAATACTGATCCCAATCTAAAAAAAACGCTCACAGTTCTAGATAAATGATACATAAATGAATTAAATAATTATCTAGTTCAAAGACAAACATGGTTTCAAATATTTAATCTTCTACATAACAGTCAACTCATTTGGGAAAATTGTTTATTATCTTACATTTTCAGTTTCTTTATAAAATAAAGATAATATTTCTATTTTAGAGCTCTTAGGAAAATGGAAGGTAATTCAAGAGAAATACCTAGTATAATTCCTAGAACACAATAGGTGTTCAAAAAAGTTTTTGCTTTATTATTAACAAGTAATTTTTATTTATGTCTATGTCCCAGAAAATGTATTAGACATTATAAAATAACTAATTTATACATACATGTATCATTTGGATGTCAACTTCCCAGATACTTGATATAGTAGTAATTTAATTTTAATAATTCTAAGGGCTATTACTAAAGTCATTTCACAAATACACAAATTTAATTTCAGAAAAAAAATTTCCAGACTGCAATTATTAATTATTGAGGGCACAATGTTAACCCACGGAGCTATATAATGCTGTCCATAAACATATTTTATTTAAAAAATTTTCAAGTGATGACAAATCATGGAGATGGTAGAACAAGATGATCTGAAATAAAGTGACTATGAGACAGCAGAGAGTGAGCAGCATGCTTTAAAAACGGTAGTTAAAGAAGGCCTCTCTGGAGGTGAACTGAAGCCAAGACTTAATGATGTGCATACCCAGGGGAAGAGCACTTTAGGCAAAGAGAAGTTCAAATATCCTTATGAAGAAAATTCTTCTCATTTCAGAATATAAAGAGACTGGAGCGTAGTTCAATGTGGCAATAGAAAGAAATATAGATGAAGGCAGAAAGATGGCACACTGAGCTATTTTTCTAAGACCATAGTAGCTATTCTAAGTTGAGATACTAATCTATGTAAAATGAAAGGACGATAAGCTAGAGAAAGATAAATTTAGTTTCATTTTTTTAATATCTGGTAGAGGTTGGTATATGGGGCATGAACTAAGAGTGGGTGTCAGATAATAGTGGATCATATTAATGCAGAAGAAGAGAAAGATGATCACAGATTGGACCCTTGTAATGGAAATGTAAAGGAGTGTATAGGTTTGAGGTACATTGAGAAATATTTTGGAGTTTTTCAAAAATCTACAGAACTTGCTGATGGATTGGACATGGAGGGAGTAAAATGAGAAACATTCAAAGATGACACTTGATATTTGACACTGAGCAAATAAGCATAGACTTTTGAAATTTAATTTGGATAGATAATACGGCTTTAGACGGTCAAAATGGGGGGCAGATATTTCAGCGGGAGCGATCATATGAAATAAAGGCTTTTGGCAAGAAGGTAAAGGAGGAGGTTTGAAAATTAAGCGAGACATTTTGGCACTAACTTGGGATTATAAAATGCCTCCGTAAGTGGCAAATTTATTAACTTTCCTAATACTAAAGGTTAAGTTCACAGGGACATTTAATGAGAGTTTCTAGTCCCCAAAACCACCACAATTCATTATGTTCCATTACTCAGATATCTGTTCATTAACAGTGATGATTATAATAGCTAGCATTTTTAACTTACACAATGACAATTACTATATTCAGCACATTGTGACATTTAGGAGACAGGAGTGGAAAATTAATAACCCAAGATAAACAGTAGAACTGATATTTTGTTATTACAATCCAACATTTTCCTTGCATTTAATAACAAACTAAAGCTTAGTGTTTGCAAATGTCTCTGGCAACAGGATTGAGAAAATTGAACAATCTTTTAGGGAAAAAAAACTGGTGAAAATATTATAGGTAAAAAACAGGGTGAATATCAAGAAACAACATGAGATAAGCATACCAAGAAGGAAACATTGTTAAAAACATATAAATGCACTAGGGCAAGATATGAGACTTGTACATAAGCCAAGTTTGGGATTATGTGCCAATTAATGTATCATGTAACACAGTCAAGCAGGATTTGAGATTATACACTGATGAACATCACATTAAATTTGAGAAAGTTAAAATTATGTCAAGTAATCTCTCAAACAATAGTGCAATTAAATTGGAAATCAACTCCAAAAGGAACCCTCAAATCCATGCAAGTACATGAAAAGAAAATAACCTGCTCCTGAATGATCATTGAGTCAACAATAAAATCAAGATGGAAATCAAAAAGTTCTTCAAACTGAAAACTAATAGTGGCATAACCTATAAAAACCACTGAGATACAGCAAAGGTGGCACTAAGAGAAGTTTATTGCTTTAAATGCCTACATCAAAAAGTCCAAAAGAGCACAAATAGACAATGTAAGCACACCTCCAAGGAACTGGGGAAACAAGAACAAACTAAACCCTAACCCAGCAGAAGAAAAGAAGTACAAAAATCAGAGCAGAACTAAATAAAATTGAAAACAAACAAAAAAACAACACAAAAGATATGTGAAACAAAAAGCTGGTTCTGTAAAAAGATGAAATAAAATTGATAGACCATTAGTGAGGTTAACCAAGAAAAGAAGTGAGAATATCAAAATAAGCTCAATTGGAAATGAAATGGGAGATATTACAAGGGATACCACAGAAATGCAAAAGATCATTCAAGGCTACTATGAACACCTTTACATGTGTAAACTAGAAAACGTAGAGGAGATGGATAAATTCCTGGATATATACAACCCTCCTAGATTAAATCAGGAAGAAATACAAACTCTGATCAGACTAACAACAAGCAGCAAGAATGAAATTGTAATAAAAACATTATCAACAAAAAATTCCAGGACCAGATAGATTCACAGCTGAATTTTATTAGACATTCAAAGAAGAATTGGTATCAATCCTATTGACACTATTCCACAAGAAAGAAAAGAGGGAATCCTAGCTAAATAATTCTATGAAGCCAGAATCACCCTAATATCAAAACCAGGAAAGGACATAACACAAAAAGAAAACTACAGACCAATATTACTGATGAACATAGATACAAAAATCCTCAACAAAATACTAGCTACCCGAATTTAACTGCATATCAAGATAATCCACCATGATCAAGTGGGTTTCATACCAGAGATGCAGGTATGCTTTAACATATGGAAATCAATAAATGTGATACACAACTAAAACAGAATTTAAAACAAAAATCATATGATCATCTCATTAGACACAAGAAAAATCCAGCTTCACTTTATGATTAAAACCCTCAGCAAAATTGGCATAGAAGGGACATAACTTAATGTAATAAAAGCCAGCTATGACAAACCCACACCCAACATTATACCGAACGGGGAAATGTTCAAAGTATCCCTCGCCGAGAACTGGAACCAAGCAAGAATGCCCACTTTCATCATTTCTATTTGGCACAGTACTGAAATCTAGTCAGAGCAATTAGAGAAGAGAAAGAAATAAAGGACATCCAAATAAATAATGAAGAAGTCAAATTGTCATTGTTTGCTGATGATGTGATTGTGTACCTAGAAAACCCTAAAGATGCATCCAAAAAGCTCCTAGAACTGTAAGTGATTTCAGCAAAATTTCAGGATACAGGATTAGTGTCCACAAATCAATAGCTCTGCTATACATCAACAGTGACCAAGCTGAAAATCAAATTAAGAAATTAAACCTTTTTTACAATAGCTGCAAAACAACAAATAAATACTTAGGAATATACCTAACCAAGGAGGTAAAAGACATCTACAAGGAAAACTACAAAACACTGCTGAAAGAAATCATAGACGACACAAACAAATGAAAACACATCCATGCTCATGGATGGGTAGAATCAAAATAGTATAAATTATCAAATTGCCAAAAGTAAGCTATGAATTCAATGCAATTTGCATCAAAATACCATGTATATTCTTCACAGAACTAGAAAACACAATCCTAAAATTCATATGGAACCAAAAAAGAGCCTGCATAGCCAAAGTGAGACTAAACAACAACAACAACAAAATCTGGAGGCATTACCTTACCTGACTTCAAGCTATACTATATGGCCATAGTCACAAAAACAGCATGGTACTGGTATTAAAATATGCACATAGACTAATGAAACAGAATAAATAACCCGGAAATAGAGCTACGTACTTACAGCCTACTGATCTTTGACAAAGCAAACAAAAACTTAAAGTGGGGAAAAGACACCCTATTCATCAAATGGAGCTGGGATAACTGGCTAACCACATGTAGAAATATGAAAATATGACACTGGATCCTCATCTCTCACCTCATACAAAAATCAATTCCAGATAGCTCAAGGACTTAAATTTAAAACCTAAAACCATAAAATTTTAGAAGATAATGTTGGAAAAACCCTTCTAGACACTGGCTTAGGGAAAGAATTCATGACCAGAAACTCAAACGCAAATGCAACAAAAAGAAAGATAAATGTATGGGACTTAATTAAACTAAAATGCTTCTGCACTGCAAAGGAAACAATCAGCAGAGTAAAAAGACAACCCACGGAGTGGGAGAAAATCTCTGCAATCTATACATCTGATAAAGGACTAATATCCAGAATCTACAAGGAACTCAAATTAGCCAAGAAAACAACAAACAATTCCATGAAAAAGTGGGCTAATGACATGAATAGACAATTCTCAAGATATACAAATGGCCAACAAACATATTAAAAAATGCTCAGCATCACTAATTATCAGAAAAATGCAAAACCACAATGTGATACCAAGTTACTCCTGGAAAAATGTTCATAATCAAAAATCAAAAAATAATAGATGTTGGCATGGATGTGGTGAAAAGGGAACACTTTTACACTGTTAGCAGGAATGTAAACTAGTAAAACTGTGGAAAAGAATGTGGAGATTCCTTAAAGAACCAAAAGTAGACCTACTGTTTGATCCAGTCATCCCACTACTGAGTAACTAGTCAGAGAAAAATAAGTCATTGTACAAAAAAGATACTTGTACATTCATGTTTATAGCAGCAAAATTTGCAATTGCAAAAATATGGAACCAGCCCAAATTCCCATAAATCAGTAAGTGGATAAAGAAAATGTGGTACAGATATATACCATGGAATATTACTCAGCCATAAAAAGGAACAAAATAATGCCATCCACAGAAACCTGGATGGAAGTGAAGTAACTCAAGAACGGAAAACCAAGCATTGCATTTCTCACTTATAAATGGGAGCTAAGCTAGGAGGATACAAATGCATATGAATAATGCAATGGACTTTAGGGACTCAAGGGAAAGGGTGTGAGGCCAGTGAGAGATAAAAGACAACACATTGGATACAGTGTACACTGCTCAAGTGGCACCAAAATCTCAGAAATCACCACTAAAGAACTTATTCATGTAACCAAACACCACCTGCTCTGCAAAAACCTATTGAAATAAAAAATAAATTTAAAAATGAAATAAAGTAAAATTAAAAAAGGAAGGGCTCAAAGAGTACATATTATATGCTAGCTTGTGTGGGGAGCAAATAAGAATATATAGTCACATTTTCTTGTATTTGCATAAAGCCACTTCGGACTAATATGAAATAAACTAAAGAAAAAAAATAGAGTAAAACTGGCTGCCAGGCATATGACATCCAAATGAGGAATGGAGTATTTTACTGTTTAAAAAAAAATGACCCCAAACAAATTTCATTTAACCTTCCATATCCTGAAAATTCACATAAGGTAATATCTCATCTCTAAATTGCAACGAGAGACTGTGGCTAACGCACCATTCTGACCTTCATTTCAGGGTGAGGATTGTGTACATATACGATATTCTCTGCTTCTATATATGACTTTACAAATGAGAAGAAACTTCTTTGTTAACAATGACAAATAAGTACATTACCAAGAAGTCCTTTGAGTTTCAGGTTGAGCACCCTTCCAATGAGCTGGAGCTTCTATTTACACTTTGGGCCATTTCCCTGAGCTGTGTTAATGTAGGAGGCCAGACGCTGAAACACTTAGCTGAGTAGCTTTGCCATGCAATGAAGCAGAAGAGTTCTCTCATGCTCTGGGTAATTATTTAATATAATAATTTCTGTAGGTATCTTTAAGGAGGGGAAAACTGAAAATTGGTGATTTTGTTGCAGAACAAACTTGCTTTTCTTCATATATACATAAAGCCAATTACTAAGAATATATTTAATTAAAATTTAATAAGAATGGTGACTTATAAATATTTTTCCACAAATAAAAGCAAAGGATATTTCCTGTAAATTAATCTGTTTACTAATCAGAAAATACACCGACACAAAAATCAACTAAATATTTATAATTATTTTCATGTTAACATTAGTTTCTTGTTAGTATTATATTACTTTCTTGAGAGTCAAGAAACCAGATTTTGGTGCTAAATAAACTTATAATGAATTAAGTGATTATTTAAATAACTATTTTAAAGTCTGTATTCTTTCTGTGCCTCAAATTACTTTTTTTTCTAATGGTACAGTTAAGTAAAAATCCGCTCTTCTGGCTGTCAGACTATAACATTTCTAATAAAATATAAACAAGTGATTTTTCTGTTTTGTTTTCTGGGGGTATTTTTTGGACAGTGCCGGGGCCATAAGAAAACCACGTCTTTAAGAGGATAAGACAAAATGACAAATAAATCCTTTTTTCTGAGTGATTGTTTTCTTCACCAAGGGTATTCCCAGCACATCACTCATTCTTCCTGCTGAGTAACAATTACTAAGCTGCTCCTGTTTCTTGAGTGTTCAATTCAGAGCTGGTTTCCACTTTCCTCTCTCTCTCTCTAACCTCTCCCTCCCTCTCTGTCTCTCTTTCTTTCTTTCTTTCTTTCTCTCTCTCTCTCTGTCCTTCCTTCCTCTCTCTCTCCCTTCCCTGCTTCCTTTTTCACTATGGACATATTTCTGGTTACCCTTGGTCAGTGGGCTTTAAAAGAACTCATCCTAGCTATTTCATTTATATTGGCAGAGACAAACAAATAAAAGTAAAGACAAACATGGCTACCAGCATGCTTTGAAGGATGATATAGGGTAATGATGTTTTGCTTTCCTATTATGACCAAGTTTGTTACAAGACAGATGATCAGCAAACACTGATTAGCTGTTACTGTATCTGTGCTTTAAAATTATGTTTTCCCATCATATACCATGTTTACTTATTCCCTTCTTCCACTTAAACGCTTCATTTCTTTTTCTCTCCTGCTCCTTTTTCTCTATATATAGATTCAAAGGGGAATGTAATATGTTTAAAGGCAAAATTGTATGTCTACATTAAATAACCAATAGGACAAAATTTAGTTGATTTTTTTTGTGTCAGTATTCTTTCTGATTAGTAAATAGATTAATTTATAGAAATTAGTCTTTGCTTTTATGTGGTATTATTTTTATAAATCACTATTCTTATTAAATTCTAATTATTCTTAATAATTGGGTTTAATTACAGTAGCAAAATCAGCCATGTTATGGAAATCTAGTTTAATAAATAATCTTATATAAGACTGAATTTGAGTTTGCCCATAACTTAAACCTACAGTAAAACAGAAAAAAATAGAGATATAAAGTGATCATTTCAGAATATTTCAAATAGACATCATCATATCATCAAAGCAAATGTAAAAGTAGAGAAGCATATTCCACAATTTGATGTTATTACTAATTTCTATTGATCTATTGTACATTTCTTTCTTCATGTATATTTTCTCTCTCGTTCTCTCTGTCTCCTTCCCTTATTTTTCCTCTCAAATGATGTTCCTCCCAGATCTTTTGACTGTATCTTCTGGTTCCCTTACCTTCTGGTTATTTTATGGGATGAATCCTCCTTTGTTCCTTTATCTGCAACTAAGGCCTGACTCTCTCCTCTTAGGATATAACTTCACTTTAAGTTTCTCTGCCCGAGATGCAGGCTTACTTCAAGGATCTCTACCTGGGGTTTTTATTCTTTTGGACTTCTTATATAACAGGAATTACATGTGGGGCTTCCCACTGCCATTTTGTAGACAGCATTTCTGTGTTTTTAAAATTACAATATAAAGAGCAGAGCTGGGATGTGGATTTCAGTCGGCTTCACTCTTGAGCTCAATTTTTAACCATAATATGGCATATGGACCTTTGGCATGTGAACTGAGGCCCTGATGCTCAGAAGGTGCAACACTTACTTTAATGTTCAGAAATGATGTTGAAATTCCTAAGCATTTTTGAATATTTTAATTTTGTACTGTGCCCCACAATTTATGTATTTGGTTCTATCTTTAGGTGATGCTATAATCATACCAAACTGATTATGGTGCCTCATACTACCATGTAGCACATTTCTGTTCTTTTTCACGTTGTTCTCTCAGCCTTGAATGCCTAATAATGTACAAAATATAATACTTTAATAATGCTTCCACTGCTCCTCTATCTGAAATGTATGGGTACTTTACTCAGAATCCTAGTTAAAGGGGGTTCTGAAGCCCTGCACACACGCCTATCTGATTGTATGTCTTTTACTTTAGGAAAACATTTACTTCTGTGTTGTTATCACATGTTCTCAACTATTGTGCCCTCTAAGATGAAGCTCATATCATATTTATTTTTGTACCATGGGTGCCTGGCACATTAACTAATACAAATAAGCACTAAATTCATTTTATAAAGTCGGATGTGAAGGCACAGTGTTTGATTCTTCCTGTTTTCTGTTGCAACTGGCCTTAGAGATTCTAATCTTCCCTAAGATAATGACAACAGCTTTTTTTAAAGATTGTTTTTCTATATGATTTAGGGTTTTAATAAAAATGATTATACTGTTATTTTGGTCATTGCTTTGTTGTGTTAAATTACATTGCTGCTAAATAGATTTCTGTTGTTTGCAAAGTTTTTAAAATCCTTTCAATGGGTTATCATACATTTACATATATTTAAATATATTTTAAGCATGAATGAGCAGTTTTCATTTTTTTTCCAGGTTCACTGTTACGGGATTTTAGTAGTAATTTTAGATGTCTCTTCTGAAGTTCTAACAATGTAGATTCTATCTTATTAAATCATGAGTGTGACTATTTTTTACTAATTCTTGTATATAAATTTTGCTAATTTTTGGTACAAAGTATATTTCAACTCTTAATACTAATTACATAATATTAATTTATTCCAAGCTTTAAAAATGTTAAAGGTTTTATAAGATATAATGAATCAAGTACAAAAGCACTTGCTTACCATTTAGTTCCCTTCTCTTGCCTCAAACACAGTGTTTAGCTTGGGCTTTTTTAGAGGTGTTTGGTCGTCAAATCCTGTTCTGTGATTTGTGTAGGTGCATAACACAATAAATACTCTATAAAATCCTTGTAAATTGTATTGTCAGTGTCTTCGAAGAGATTTAAAAGGACAAAGTTCTATCATTATTAGGTAATTCTTCATGTGAAAAGTGACCTTTAAAGATTGAAAAATTAACAATATTTAGAAGTCAGAAATGTGTGAGTTATAGGCAAGGGAAAATATTCCAAGTAGAGAGAATAATACAAAGAAGTACGAAAGCATGGAATTAATTTGAAGAATATCAGTCATCTAGTTTGACTGGGGGCAGCCTCTATTAGTGAGACCATATCAAGGTTACATGATTACCTGATAACATTAAGCCCTATAATTCTTTCCTCACAATTGCCAGAGGGCTTCTCCCTAGGTGTGGGAAGAAAGTGGGGAGCATACTTTTTTAAATAATTTTTTATTTTACTTTAAGTTCTGGGATACATGTGCAGAACATGCAGGTTTCTTACATAGGTATATGTGTGCCATGGTGGTTTGCTGCACCTATCACCACATCATCTGGGTTTTAAGCTCTGCCTGCATTAGGTATTTGTCCTGATACTCTATCTCCCCACTGCCCACAGGCCCCAGTGAGTATGCCTTGTTCCCCTCCCTTCATACTTTTAATTGAAAAGAGGATTGACGGGATTGCCAGTTTGCAGAGCTGAGCTCCTCTGTCAGGAATTATATTAGAGCCTTTCTCTTTTGCCTGTTAAGTCTGCTCCTTTGGTGTTTGTATCTATCTCAGCTTGAATTTTGTTGGAAAGTATATAATTGAACAACATATTGGGAGTGTTACTTATGCCACTTTCCACCACCATTTATTTCTTTGAGGATGTCTTTTTGATTATTTTTCAAACAGGAAAAAAAATTACATTGGCGGTAAAGATCACTTTATGTCCAGTGAAAATGTTTAGTAATTGTAGTAGAAAATATTTTCTCTTTCAAAATACTTTGTAAAGAAACTAATTATTATTTTTTTTAAAAAAATGAGGTGGCAGTTTGAGATAGAGGACAGTTTTCTTTACCTAACACACAACTGTGTAGGCAATCTGGCCTTTAACTTTTAAACTCGGACCTGCTTAACTAGTTACTCATGACCTCATTATTTTTGCATTTCTCAAAGATATGCGACATAGAAAAAAATACGTTCTTTCATTTCGAATGGTGGAATCTTAGTTTATTTTTTAGTCTAGTTTGTGTATGAAAATTTCACAAAAATGTTAGAGAAAACAATTATTTTATTTCTGATCTCCTTTCCTCCTTTCTGTAAACATGTAGTATTTGTTATGTGATACTAGGATGACCCCTGAAGAAACAGACTTAAAGGAAACATACTTGCCTTCGCATTATAGCAATTTATAAATTATCATACTGCAATATTATAATTGCAATGGAAGAGTCATCTTCCATAGAAAGGTAAATTTTAATTTTCGATCTAGGCATTCATTTTCAAATGCCGCATAACAAATCACCCCCAAGATTAACACTTTAAAACAACAGTTACTGTCTAATACAGTTTCCAGGACCCAGTAGATGCTCAGTTGGGCAGTTTTGAGTCAGTATCTTTGACAAGATTACAGTCAGTTTATAGAGTAAGGCTTCAATCATCATAAAGCTTTGCTTGGGCTGGAGAATGTTATTCTAAGCCCATGTATGTGGTTCTTGGCAGGACTTCATTGTTTATTGGCCATTGGCTGCATGCTTCAGCAACCTTTCATGTGGGCATCTTCATAGGGCTTTTCCAAATAGTAGCTTCCTATTTTCAGAGAGGGGAGGGGAGAGAGAGAGATAGAGAGAGAGAGAGAGAGAAAGAGAGAGAGAGAGAGAGACAGAAAGAGAGAGAGGAGAGAGAGAGAGAGAGCAAGCACAAAATAAATCAAAAGAGAAGCTACAGTATGTTTTATAACCTATGAAAATCAGAAGCTATAGGCCATCACTTCTGCCATATGTTACTAGCTACACAAGAATAATTTTACTACAATATGAGAGAAGACAGCACAAAGATTTGAATACCAGAGGCAAGCAGAGATCATTTGGGACTATCTTGGAATCCGTGTTTCACAGCGTGCTCTCTGGTTCACAATGATTCATGTTCCTCCCTCTCATGTTATATTTATGCAACATAAACTCACTCCCTTTCATGGTCCAGAAACTTGTCATTGAGTGAAATGTAAAACAATATGTAGGTGATGCTCCCTGGGGATAGCTCATTAAGTATGACTGCTAGAATACAAGTCCTCTTACCTGTAAAACTAACAAGAGTAATCTTTCCTGACACAACTAAGGTACAATGGTAGAACATGCATAAAATAATCACTATGTGTATTATAATTTAAAAATGGGAGAAAATTGGAGGCATTGAGTTACTGGTCCATAGCAATTCTAAAATTAATGTTTGCGAATATTGGAAGTTTCTTGATTACCGTTAAGTACCTCTTCAATGTTCTTAGAAGGTCTTTGTCTAACTGAAACATATTCTCAATATGGCTTTGAATATTTTTGAGACCTTGTCTTGAAAAAAGATTTATAGTCATATAGCTTGCCATATTAATAGAGCTTTTCAGTGGCCTAAAGCAAAGAAAATGTACTTTCAGTTCATAGTATTGTACACCTTTATGAAATAGGCTATGTTGATTTCCTAGAAAGTAATATAATCTTCATGTATTTTAATAAAATAATATTTAATTAAATATAATAAATTACTTAAAATATTTATAAGAAAATGTCTATATTTATGCCAAATATTAAGGCATTACATTATTGTCAATAAAAAAGATGTGAATAAACAAAATGTGATTTTTATTTAATGATTTGGATTTTTTTCAGAACTTCATATTCAAATTTTTATTGTTACATCTGTCAATTAAATGCAAAAGAATAGCAAAATGATATAATTTATGAATTTGAAAATAATCTTTATCTAAGATCTTGAAAGCAATTTAGATGCTGGGCTCAGAGAACTTTTCTTTCTGGATGGACTGTGGTGGGTTTTTGAAATGGAGCATGGATATACAAAAAGAAGGTCAGTATATAAAATGACTGACTGTAAGAAATACACTCTCCCAACTGATCTAAACTTTTGATACACATTTGCTTTCACTTTGTTTACATCTTTGGGTTTTAGCCCCATATGTAGCCATAATTAGTCTAACTCTCTCCAATTTTGTCATGTCTCATTAATTATCTCATTCGTTATCCAACTGTTACCATATGTTCAAACCTACTCAGACTGCTTGAAAGCAGTGTTAGTATCATCTTCATGCCATTATCTCATTCTGAACAACATGTTATCCCTGATTTTGGTTTTAACTTTCTATTTCAGTGCTAACAGTATTCACCAAGGTAACTTCATAGATCAGATAAAATAAAACAGGGCAATGTAGGGCCAAAGTGTCCATTCTATTCAGGAAGGCACATGAGAACTTTATTGCATGGTGCCATTTGCGTGATGTGTGGTATCATGCAATAATCACTACTTACGACACTCCCTGCCTGCAAGCTCAAAATCAGCCTGGAGCCTTGTGCTCCACAGAAGCAGTTATGTTCTGCACAGATGCTCTCCAAATTTATCTGTCCATGTCAAGAATGCCTTGCTCAAGGCAATGCTACCATTATGATTTTTCAGCTAAATGAAAGAACAGGAAATTTCATTGACAGATTTTTCAAAACAGGTAAGTTTACACACGCTTGGAAAGTCAATTATATTTTTGTTCTTAATTTTTCCCATTTTTACAAGGAATGTTGAAGTTATCCATCAAATTTCTACCACATTGCCAAGATATATTAGGAGCCACATAGTTACTCAATGTATAGTGATTAGACTAAAAATTTGATAACATTATATTGAAAAGGTAGAGAAAATTAACTATTCTGTGGATCATTTCAAAGCAAGACTAGACGGGTGGATCATGAGGTCAAGAGATCGAGACCATCCTGGTCAACATGGTGAAACCCCGTATCTACTAAAAATACAAAAATTAGCTGGGCATGGTGGCGCACGCCCGTAGTCCCAGCTACTCGGGAGACTGAGGCGGGAGAATTGCTTGAACCCAGGAGACGGAGGTTGCGGTGAGCTGAGATCGTACCATTGCACTCCAGCCTGGGTAACAAGAACGAAACTCCATCTCAAAAAAAAAAAAAAAGAAAGAAAAGACTATCATAGTGAACAATGACCATTCAAATTGGATGCCTATTGTAAAATGGACTGAGAATCGCAGAATTTATATGATTCCAGAGGAAGACACATCTTCAAACAATGTATATTGAAATTTTGTGTATTTTGTAAACCTTAAAAATGTGAGAACAAAATGACATATTTTGTTATATGCCTTCTCAGTCTATCTTACACAAATCTTTCAGAATTATTCTTGTAAAATTTAATATTCAGGATTCCTCTGCTCCAAACTTTCTGAGGCTTGTTATCATTTGTAGATTAAAATCTAATTTCCAAACTATGAAATACAAAGTCCATGTGATTGGGTCCTGTCTACTTTGTTTTTCTCATCTTTCTCCTATACTCCTCAATGCACTGGAGCCTCTCTGACCTCTTTACTGTTCCAGAAATATATCAAGTATATTGCAAAAATCAGGGTCATTGCTGACAATGTTCTTTTCTGAGAAATTCTGTTTTATATCTTTCTTTCTTTTCTACTTCCTTCTCCCTCCTCTTCCTCTTACACCTCCTCCTTTTCCTCTTTTTCTCTTCTTTCTCCTCTCCCTCCTCCACCCACTTCACAAACATAGGTAGGAACTAGGTGGGGACAAAAGTGGGGACTAAAGACAGAAGCGAGGCCTTAAAGAAACAGTCCAACATAACAAAAACCACAGTGCAGAACTCTTGTGGCTGCTCCCAGCAAGGTCATTTTACTCCTCTCTTGGAATCTTCTTTTATTTCCTTAATAAAGCTTTTGCTTACTTTGCTAATTGGCCTCTTGGCTGAATTCTTTGCTCCAAGAATACAGGAATTGAGGACCCCCACACTTCCCAGTAACATATGTACTTAACCACTTGGAAACATGAGCTTTTTCACCTTGTTTAAACCCATCTTTACCAGTCACCTTGTGGTTACTATGAAACAATAGGTGATTCTCAAGACCATAATCCAGGAAAATGTATACTGTGATTATTTATGCAGCCATAATGATACATTATTATCTTAGAGACCCATATTAACACCCCTCCTCAAACATGCAGTGGCTTCTAAAGAAGTCTAAATTTTCCTGTAGTAAAATGGAGATTTCAGTCACATGACAACAACATTGTATAGTTTCTACAGTGTCAGATCTCCCCAAAGCATCACCATCAAGAAGCAGAGCTAGGAATAGACTTTAGCCACTAAGTTGTTCATAAGGAATTGCAAGATTCTATTTCAGAGCCCCACTCCCACACTTCCATCCCCATCTCTCTGTCTTTCTCTCTCTCTCTCATACACACACAGACACACACACACACACATACACACACTCCTAAATATCCAAGATCACACCTTAAATGAGATTATCCACAGCTTCTTAAGATCATAGCAGCAACTTAATTAATAAATATACAATATGGGAACTTTTCAGAAAGGTACCCTGAAATTTTATGGTAACACACAACTATGATTTTTATAGTTAATAAGAAAAGAGAAGATTCCTCATTGTAACTCATTGGTGCATGGATGTAGAATCAGTGGGACATGACACCACTATTTCAATAAGATAATAAAGCATTTGGGATACAAGGAAAACCATATCTGTCAACAGTGAGATATGCGTAATCTCTCCATACCTTCAAAATAATAATTGCTGTTGCAAGATTTCTGATTAGTAGATAGAAAACAGAATGCTCTGTGCTAGAATCAGAATGTCACTGGAATATTACATTCATTTCAGAGTACTATTTTTAAGACCAAAACAAACACATTAAATTCATTTAAAGGAGTGGGGCATCTGGGAGGAGCTGAAACTGTAATAAATACCACATTGAAAAAAGAATGAGAAGCTCAGTCTGAAGACTTATACTCACTGGGAGAAAGAGCTTCCAGAGATAGTGAAAAATGGGGTTCTGGAGGTAGACAAGTGATCACTTTACAACCTTTGAAGCAAGACATTTTATATGGTGAAAGCTGCAGGCAAAAGCTGAATCTGAGAATCTTTATGATTCTCTTGTAACCTTTGCTTTCATAATGTTGTCAAGGTAAAAATGTTTTATGAAGTGGCATTTTGCTACATTTAATGTAGTCACCTAAACCTCTCATTTGAGAGCTGGGTTATATTGTTCACATTTGAAGCACTGTTTAATAGTTGAATCTGAGCCAAACCATAAAAATCAAGCCTATGTATTGGATTCCAGAAAGGTGAAATGAATATCATTTCTGTAGCTATTAAGGTCCTGATTTTTACACTCGAAGAGAAAAGCAAACATATATAGTGAGATAGCCTCAAGCATTTCGACTAAAAGCCAAAGAATATTCGAAGTTGGAAGATCATTTACATTGCCACTGAGATGGAAAGAGTGTTTTCAGCGGTAGGTCATGTGACAATGTGGCATTGTCTTATTGAATATATCACAGCTCAGGATCTATTTATTACTTTTGTTCTGGAAGTGAAAATGCTCATGGCTAGGGATTCCCCCAAAACCTTTCTAAACATATACATACAATTTTATTACATCTAGGCACATAAAAGTCAAAATAGTTATAAGAGGAATATTTGGTAAGCAAAAAATTAAAGAAAAGTCAGAATGGAGTAGATGCTATAAATCTTGATTTCTAAACTGACTAGTTCCTTCTGTTGATGCTTTGTTTCTTTAAACAGATTCATTCAGATACTAATTTCACATGGCTTAGAAAACTTTCACCCTCATCTCATTGTATTGATTTTACTAGTTAAACCTCAGAGATCAACTATATTCCCTTTACATCTAGAAACCTTTTTCCAGGTTCCACTGGAAGCTTCTTCCCCTCCAAAGGAGAAACTAGAACATCATGACAAATCCCAGAGATATAAGTACAAATAACATAAGTCAAATATTTACTTCATCATTTTTGTCTTAAGACCAATAAATTTCTCCAACAAATATTCATACTGTGTTAAAACAAATTGAGTACATTTTTATTGTATTCTCTTTTCTAGTACATTTAAAACAAATGTACAATAAGAATGGAAAATAGACCTTGAACATCCCCATCACCCCACTCTAAAACCTCTTCTAAAATAAGTAAGCCAGGGTGACTGGATTACCAGTGTGAATATTTATAAAGCTATAAAAACCGCTTCACTTGTCAATAGTAGAGCTCAAAAGAATAACAAGGCACTTGGATTCCTCCTTAGTCACTGCATTCTTAAATCTGGAGAAACAGAACATTTATTTCTTTTCCTTATTATTTCAACAAAAAATTTCTTTTATTTAAAATTTCATAATATGTTTTGCCTTATGTTTGCTGAGCTAAAGTATTCAGATTAAAGTTCTTGTTTGTTTGAATTGCCTTTTATTTAATATGTAATCATGGTTTATTTTAGACTTTTTGTATATTAGGTACAATGCTAACCCCAGGGATTTACAACAGAGCTCACAAGTTGGCAAAAGAGACAGACATACATAAACATAATGACTTCATAGAGGCATTATAATGCAGTCAATAGTATCTTGGGTGGAGAGAAAAACTATTTTAAGAAAAAGCAGGAATAGGGATATAGAAGAAGAAACATTCACCAGAGCCCAGGCTTGGATAACAATGGAGATGGAAGAAAAGAAATAGGATTCTTGGCCTAAGGATTTCATATGTGCAAGTACACATGAATGAAAGAAAATAACATGCTGTATTAAAACATTATGAGATCAAAGATTATAAGAAGGTCATAAAGATTCTCAGGTTCAGTGTTGCCTGCAGCTTTCACCATATAAAATGTCTTGCTTCAGTGGTTGTAAAGTGATTGCTTGTCTACCTCTAGAGCCTAATTCTTCATTATCCCTAAAAGCTGTTTCTCCCAGTGAGCAGAAGTCTTCAGACTGAACTTCTCTCTTCTTTTTTTCCCCCTAACTTGCTGTTTATTATAATTTTGACTCTACTCCCAGTCTGACTTTGTTCCTTTGAATAAAATAAATTTGTCTTTTCAGTCCTATATAAGGGAGTCAATTATAATAACTGAATTTTTTTTTTTTTTTTTTTTTTTTTTTTTTTTT